>NC_036646.1:1717547-1772788 GCF_002806865.2 Cucurbita pepo subsp. pepo
TGGGGGGGTATGGGGGAAATAACTTCAATCACTTCCAAGAATTAACTTATGGACACACAAGACATGGATGAGAGAATTGAAAACATAAGATGAGTAATTAATGCAGTATATTGGCTTCTAACCCATCGAGTTCCAAGAAAGGCTCATGTTCATTCCTCATCTCTCTTTAGAATTACTAGTGAATGGGAAAGCAACATCTAATATAATGAACAATAGAGGAGAATCAAATATGCGAACTTGAATCTAATCTGCATAAGTAGACCAAAGAGTGAAATAAGCTAGACGTAAAAATTTCCTGGCCATATCATGAAAAATGACGAGTACAAACGACAACTAGAAAGACAAGCAAGAAACAGAATACTTCACAATCCAACACTTCATAAAACAGATACAAAGGCATATACAGTTGGTCACAAGGTCATTTGATTTTCAATCTACCGAAATGTTAAACATCTCAAAATCTCATATTTAGTATGGCCTTTACATCAAAAGTAATATTCTATTCATTATTTACTATAGTATTTTAAAATGATAATGACCTAATTCAAAATCAAAACTCTACGTATCAAGTACAAGCTCAAGCTTCTTAGCACCTGAGCACAAAATAGATTGCATTCTATGATTAAACGTATAAGAATTATTGTAGCAAAAGAAATCACTGTTTCCATTGTATATATAATTGATCAAGAACGAAGTAGAATTATTTCCTTTAACCAACTAATTTTCATGGCAGAGAAATCAACTTATGATAAGCATTTGCATAGAAATTTTTATAAAATACTAAAGAATGTATCCTCATCACAACATTTGTATCACCAGTACTCCGCAACATTTGGGTTGATGCTCTTCATCCTAACCTTATTTTATGATAAATCCACGGAAGAAATATAATTGAAAATTAAATCATTGCAACACCTCAATGATAAAAGTAAGACACTCTTATATATGTCCAAGACCTGCAACAATATTGATACAAAAGTCGTGATATTAAACTTCCATAGGGATCTCAGACTGAAATAAGATGCATATATTTTTATTTTTGCTTTGTTTTTCAGATCAGGAGCTCTGCTAGTTTGATGCATTCATTTTTATCATCAAATTATTGTGCACACGACAAGTATTTAAGATATCCTAGAGTTTATCCTTGATACTTTCATAAACTTGAATCGCTGTGTTCTTTCTAAGAAATAATACAAAGAAGAAAACTGTGCCAATAGAGTTGTATGGAATTGGAAATACTTACAAGAGAATGGGGATGATGGGAAGTTTGCCCTAAAAAAGATAACGAGATCTTATTAAAATAATGAACCTTTAAAAAAAGTAAACTTCAAGGCTCCTATCTCGCATATAAGGATAGAAAAGAACATATATGACAGCGTTACTCACTGCAACACTACTTCACATGGTACCACAGCAGTTAACCTCTCCAATGCTAGTGCCTCCATAAACGACCATACCATGGATCAGCACAATGCAATTCATTATGAAATTCAAACGACTAAAGATACCAAATAAAATTTGAAAACAACTATAGTTAAACATGATATTGACAATACCACAAAGATACTGCAATCGATAGCTTAAAATGTTACAACGGAAACATACAAAAATTGCATGCACATTACCCACACCATTATACAGTGGACTATTATGAAGAGGGAATAAATAACAATTCTTGTTGTACATTCGTTTCTGAATTACTATGCATATCCTCGTTCCCCAACCACCCTCCACTAGGTAGGTTTTCCATAATAAAACAAATAATGGTGCATTAGTATATATGCATCTGACTATGTCTGAATAAAGCAAATATGGACTATTCACAAACAAGCAGCATTAATGGATTAGAACTGGAAGACTATACTGATTTAACAATCCAACCTTACGGAAAATAAATAGACAAACATTTATTAACTAATATCAACTTTATCGCAATCTTCTCACAATAAAACAAACCAAGGTACCTTCTTCTGAGTGCCTCTAAATCACTTAAGCACTGGAAGGTTCTCTCAGAGCAGAAGCAGGCATCCTGAAGGAAAAACTATATTAGACACTTGAGAACCTGAAAGTAAGAAACAAAATGGCTCGAGAGAAAGAGACGTGGGAAAGAGAGGACTGCAGAAGATAACATCTTGCCAGCCTCCATAATAGTAAGGAAAATCACAAATTAATAGCATTAAAAACCAAATAAAATTAAGCACTGCATATAATATAATATACAAACTGTCTTCCGAAAAAGAATAATTTTTATTTACCAAAGCAGTAAATTTAATGGTTTTATTTTATTTTTTTGTCCCCACTAAGTTCCCTGCAAGCCTACTACAGACAATGTTTGTAGTACAAAATAAAAGAAATAATGAGGGAAAAACAAGTATGAACAAAATTTTATAACGGCCACAATCAAGAATGATTACAAGGGGAAGAAACGCTTTCAGCAAGTTGTCTTACAATAGAAACAGTACATTCCACTGAAAGAACCCGCCACTCCTGACCCATATGTGACCCCTTCTGAATTCAATCATCCCATAATTGTGCCAGAAGCTTAGGTCATCACAAATAAGACTGGCAATACCAAGTGATTAGAAACTGTATGAATTAGGTCATAATTTACAAGAAAACTACTAAACTCTGGTGTCATAAAAGCAGCATCGTTGATCACTTGCCAGTGATGAACGGATGGTTCAATGCTTGTGATACTGTCATCCTTTTTTCTGGATCCAATACAAAAATTTTGTCAAGAAGATCCTTAAAATTGGCTAACATCTTTGGATCTTCACCAGGAGATCCCCTAATAATTGATCCAATATCTTTAGGCTTTATATTGACTATTATTCGCTTTATGGTCTGCAAAAGTAAAATTCAAATCTCAATCAGTATTGATGATATAAAAACCTTGGGTGGCAAGTGATACATTCAAAACACAATACCACTTATGCAAAATAATAATAATAATAATAAACCCAGTCTCATAAAATCTCCAAACTGAGAATATTTTCTATAAAAGCTGCTAAAATAAACTTTGATGTCCAGAAAATACTTTAAAAAAAGTAGCAATCATTTATGCCAGAAAATTTCTAATAGAAGTTTCGTGACACTACAACACTCAAAAATGTGTGCCTTTGGCTCAGAAACCAGGAAAAGGGGTCAAAATAATTACCTTTTTGGTAACAGGATCCTCCTCAGAAGCATGGAAGTTCAGGTCCTGGTCAAAATGTTGGTCAGTAAATGCTCCCTGTAAAAATCATCAGTAGCAATAAACGTGTTAAAACTTCAAATTGTAACTGAAAGACAAATTGCTATTAAAAATTCCATCTTGTGGATCAAAATTATGTACCTTGCGAAGCATCTTCTTAGGAAAAGGGCCCTTTAATTCCATGTGCAGGCGCAGCATGTCATTGTTAGAAGGACCTGGAAAAAGGACTTTTCCTGTAGACAGCTCGTACAAACAGCAACCCACAGACCAGATATCCATTGGATGGTCATACGGCAGCCCTAAAACTGCAACATGCAAAATAACATCAGTGAAGTAATAACTTGTATTACTGGAAAGAAATTATCAGTAACAAATGAAAAATAAATTCACTATTCAGACCACCAGATTCATCAGATGTGGAAAACAAGGACCCAAAAACTTACTTATTTCAGGGGCACGATAAAATCGGCTAACAAGGTATGGGGTAATTTCATTTTTACCAGCAAACATGGCATTGCCAAAATCACAAAGCTTCAGCACATTTTTGCCCTCATTGACCTGAAAAATTAATCAAGCATCGTAAGAAAAAATAAGATTAACCAATTCAATAGAATTAAATCCTTTTTTATAAATAACCAAACTTTCATTGAGAACAAAAAAGGGAGAATACAAGGGCATATAAAAGAGAGAAGGAAGTCGCTAGAATTGAAACTCGAAAACATACCAGCATATTATCCGGCTTTATGTCGCAATGTAGAACACCACAATTTCTCAAATGCTTCAGGGCAATAAAAAGCTGCTTAGCGTATGCCCTCACAGCAGTTAGCTTAAGGCCAATATTGCGCCCAAATTTCTTCAAGACCTCACGTAGATTCATATGTAGAGATTCAAAAACTAAACAAAGATGATTCCTATATTTGAAACTTGAAAGAAAACGAACACAGTGACGCTTGTCATCTGGATCTGCACCTACTAGCTTTTTCAATATGACCAACTCCTCCAAACCAGCCTTGTACCTGTATAACACAGGATGCAGTAGAGCATCAAGTACTTGAACATGCAACAAAGTGAACACCAGAATAGCATCACTAGAATAAAGCAAGAAAGACATACATTGTTTCATTACTACGCAAAATTTTGATTGCCACTTCTTCTGGTTCATCATGACCACCTTTGAGATCCTTGGCACGGACTACAGTTGAAAAGACACCTTTGCCATGAGCAGCAGCAATTTCATACCGACCATCAAGGACTTCACCAAATCGATAGTCTGTAATCCACACAAAAGTTAAATAAGAAAAAGAAAACTAGATGAATTAAATTTGTTCTCCAAATGCAGAAAATTATAAAATCTAGAAATATATTTTTCGACAGCAAAATATATATTTGAACCTAAAACTTTGCAACAACTTTATAAAATAAATTCTTTGATTATTCTGCTACTCAACTTCATAATTTAGATCAGCATCCAGTTAAAACAACAAATAATCTAGTAGACTAGATGCACAAAGGAATCATACAACCATTTTCTCCTCCCTTGACGACAAAAATAACAGTATAAAGAATGAAACTAAACCAGTCAACACCTTCACAAGAATACCAGAAGACCTAATGTAAGTGGATCCCAGCAAGATTATTAGATATCTCTCGATTTACAGCAGTTAATTTCAATGGACAGCATCAGAACAGAGGCAAAAATAATGTAACCAAAATAATTTTTCTGGAGGCCAAAATGCAAACATGAAATAAGTTAACAGCATTAAGATTCTAAGAGACAAGAATGCAAGACCAAGAAACCCAGTCATGTTTCCACTCCATATTTATTTTTTAATTAAGATGCATCGTTAAAATTTAAACACGCCATAATATAATCTGAGACTCCCATTTTAACTATAAATCTCACCATATACATCCCAGTTTCTATGAATATTAATGTGTTGTATTACAACATGTGAATGTATTTAACTTATAAATCTCAGCCATACATGTGAGATACACAAATATATCTGAATACTTACTATAATATCCATCTGCATCGTCCCAATTGTCATGAAGACCACTCCTCTCTATACGCAAACCATCTCCTTTGCCCTGCAAACAAGGGGGAAAAAATATCTCATGGCCCTTAAACAATAGGAAAAAAGAAAACTGCAAAAATCATAGTTTCTCATACCATTTTACGAACTGCAGCAGGTGTTTCTCCAAAAATATCGTCACAGAATATTCCATCTGACCCCTCAGCCTGCGCTTATCAATATCAAAGAATTTTAAGATGATAAAATAAAAGGCACAACTACGGAAGCAAAAATTTCAGAAAGTGGAGCTCAAATAAGACTTTGAAGTTCTAAAAAGAATTTCAGGGGAAAAAAAGGAATCTACCCTCTCACATAAGAGAGCATTCTGCGCACCTTTGGAGTACCCTCTCCAAGTCCTTTGGTACCAACAATTTTATCAGACGCAGCTATTCCATTTTGTTGTGGTGATTTTTCCACAACAAAAGATGAGTCAGCAACACTATCATCCACCACTCCATCAACCAAGTCTGGAATAGCATGAGCACCAGCTTCTGATTGAGAAGAATCATCTGTAGAATCCTTATCTGGTCAAGATAAATCGTTGTATAAGTGAGACAGAGAAAGTCACTAAGTTGCCTGCCTAAGTAGCAGACCTACCAACATCTCCAAGAGAAGTTTTTAACTTAATCTCTCTCAAAGAGAAATAGAAACCAACTTAACTCAGTTGCTCTAGATAGCAGGTAGACAGGATTTACAAATTAACCTAATCCTTAAATGTGGCTAAGACTGTGTGTGAATTAACCATGCGACATCAAGGGGAGAGGAGGTGAACGGAGCTAAGATAAACTATATTCAAGTGCTATGATTATGCAATAGGAAACTTTGAGTATCAAATAAGAACCTAAGTCCATACTTGTTGGTTTCTCCTGAAAATAATTGTAGTCCAAGGAAATGCAGAAATTTTAAATTTTATGGATATTTGAAAATTACCTTTCTCAGATTCCTTCAAAGAAGGCTTTACTTGTTTCTCTAACTGCTGACACTTGTATTTTTCTAAGATTGCTCGACTCCTCCTCCTACTCTCCTCCTTGATTCTGTTAAGGTACTCCTCTTCTTGATCAGCAAATTGAAATGACATGTTGTCCTCATCCTCTTCCTCTTCATCGTGATCACTATACAGAGAGAAGTTGAACCATATAGATAATGGCTTCACACTAGCTAAAGGAAACCAAAAAAAATTATTAAAAAAAATTACCTCATTAGATTGCCTTCACCTCCTTCAAGGGCATTTTTCTTAAAACTGCCATGCTTTTCATAAGCATTTCTTCCTCCATTCTGACCAGATTCATTCTCATAACGTCTAGACTGCTTACTAGAAACTTTAGTATAGCCATGTTCAAGGTTCCCATACTTATCCTTACTACTTAAAATATCACTGGCTTTATTTTTATTTCTATCATCTCGTCTCTCTCTATCTGATTCTTTGTCCCTGAACCGGTCCTTTGACATCTCCCTCACCCTTTCCTTGTCTCTGTTTCTATCACTATATTCAGCCTCCTTATCATCATTCCGAGCTCTGTCCCTATCCCTTCTCCCATCCCAGTCCACTTCTTTGTCCTTGCTCCTATCTTTTTCCCTTTCTCTTCTTCTATCCCTATTACCCTCTCTATCTGTGCTCCTACATCTTTCCTTCTCTGCTCTTCTATCCCTATCCACCTCTCTTTCCCTGCTCCAACCTCTTTCCTTCTCTGCTCTTCTATCCCTCTCTACCTCTCTTTCCCTACTCCAATCTCTTTCCTTATCCACTCTTCTATCTCTTTCTGCCTCCCTTTCCCTACTCCGATCCCTTTCCTTCACTCTCCTGTCTCTTTCCACATCCTTTTCCCTCCTCCTATCTCTATCCAATTCTCTTTCCCTACTCCTATTTCGTTCTACCTCCTTTCTTCCATCCCTACTCCTTCCTCTTTCTCTTTCATCATACTTGTGCTTATCTCTCTCCATATCTTTATCTTTGCTTTTTTCCCGTTCTTTTTCCTTTGACCAGTCCCTATCCACCTCTATCTTACTTCTCCCTCTGTCCTTTGTATCCCTGCTTCGATGCCTTCCCTCTCCCCTAGCATACTCATCAAATCCCAAACGATCTGAACCACGATGATGACTCCTCTTGGATTCCACCTCCTCTTCTGCTGTTTCACGAGACTGAGATTGCCCCCTGAAGTGAGAATTTGACCTTGATCTACTCCTACAATCTGATGCATCAATGAATCGATCATGAGATGTTGATGGCGTAAAATCCTGGGACTTATCTTCGACCCTTTCCAACTGTGGCCTTTTTGAATTCCCTAAGGTGCTTCTGTCTGTTACCACTTTTTTATTGTCAATGTCGCTTATTTTCATACTGCCACCTTTGGAAAAAGATGACATTTTTTTGTGGCGACTCTCATCTAACTCAAGAGATCCTTGATCAAATTCACTTTTGTTACGACCCTCTAGACAGGGTTCAAGATCGCCGTATTTAGTTCCAGTCACTTCACTTCTGCAAAAGCTAACATCATTGCCATGTTTATGGCCACTGTTAGTTTGGTAGAAAGCCGTGTTTTCCTCATCTAAGTCTTTTTTTAGATAATAGCCATCTTTGTCTACTAAATTAAATAACTTATTCTTCTCTTTCAACATCTTCTGATCTTGAGGACAGATTCCTGCTCCCTTTTTCACAGTTAAATTTGCCTCGGTATTAGATGATTCATCCACCGAATAACGCTCCTGCAAAACCAATATAGCGTAAAGGCTTAGTGCAGGTGCTTGCATAACAAAGTCCCAGTGAAATTACAGTCAGGCAGCATAGATGCATAGTAAGAAACACGTAACCAGATCTTACAAATTAAATGCAAGCCTGAATCTTCATTGAAACGCCTACTGAAACTTCTTTTGAATTTCACTTGATTTCGTGAGGTGCAATCAGATTCTTACATGAGCAAGGAAACACTGAATAAATCTAACAAAATGTCACCGTGAAAGTTCCATCATAGTCTAAATTTAAATACAAGAAAATAATCCACAATTGACAACTGACAGGAACGAAGAAAAGTATATGTACCTGTAAAAGGTCCGTGCTCTTTGTTTACGGACAAGTTAAAAATGCCTTTGTTCATTTTCTAAAAGAACCAAACCCCTAAAACTACTTTCGATTTTCAAACGTTAATAGCCCTAGTCTTTTTCAAAATTTCACGGCAATCAAACAGAATGTATGAGTAAAGCAACAAGCAACTTGTCAAGCTGACATACAATAGTGTTGGTTGGAGGCTTACCACGATGGACCGATCAGCTCTATCAGAATTTCCATCAGCTTCAATTTCCCCATATTCCACATCCGCTTCCTTCATCGCACTCTCATTCTCGCGAACGCCAGACTCATCCTCTTCCAGAATTTCCCCTTCCTCCACATCATCTTCAAGCCGAGATCTACGGTTAGCAACAGGAGGAACACTATCGTCCTGGTCACGACAGCTTTCTTCTTCGTTCTTATTGCTACCGTGACGATGTCTGTGGTGGTGGTGGCGGCGATGATGACGATGCTTATGACGCTTCGAGGACTTCTCCTCCTCCTCATCGGAAGCAGATCGGCGGTGCTTCCGGTGAGTAGCGTCGTTAGCCATTGAAGTCGGAATAAATCTAGGGTTTCTCTCTCAACCTTTTCGCTGTATACGCGTCCTAGCCCTTCAGAGAACGGAGCGTCGAAAAGAGATCGTTGCCTTGTAGCCTTACACGATAATTATTTTTTTCTTATTTATGTAAATAATTTCCAAAATACGAGATTTTACTTAACCGGTTACCGGAGTTACGGATAGGCGCGCCGAGCGTATTGGCCACTTGCCACGCCGTTGGTTATAAGCGATTTATCTTTAGGAGACGGTATCCAGTGAGTTGCGTATTTAAATCCATTTTTATTTACTTTTCCTAAATAAAATAATATTAAAAATATATGTTCTTTTACATGTATTTTAATAATTAATTAATTTTTATTTTTATTATAATTATTCCAACACTTTTAATGGAATGATTTTAATCGTTGAAATAATAGTTCGAATAAATTTTTTATTTTAATTGTTCTAGCACTTAAATTTTTTTTGTTTCTTAATGATTCGTGATGATCGTGACGATCTTATTGGAAATGTTGATGCTTATTAGGGCTTCTTTGGTGCCCGTGAAGTCACCCTATGAAATTACCGAGTGGATAGATCAGATCCCGACGTGGCTATTGCTCTGCGGCGATACATACCCAACTCGCTCCTACCCATCCCGAGGTACCATAGCATGTCAGGAATAACGGGGGACATAGATGTGATCACATCCTTGGTTGGAGGTTGTGTCGTCTTAACTTT
Organism: Cucurbita pepo subsp. pepo; assembly: GCF_002806865.2. Lineage (NCBI taxonomy): Eukaryota > Viridiplantae > Streptophyta > Magnoliopsida > Cucurbitales > Cucurbitaceae > Cucurbita > Cucurbita pepo. The sequence continues at coordinate 1,727,138 of NC_036646.1, forward strand.
ACGATCATGTAATAACTCAAGCTCACCGCTAGTAAATATTGGCTTTGACTCGCTACGTATTGTCGTCAACCTCACGATTTTAAAACACATCTACTGTTGAGAGGTATTCACACTCTAAACCTCTTCAACCGATATGGAATCTCATAGATTAATACACCGAGAATACAATCATAGACAACAAAAATGTCAAAAGAATTATAACCAAAACGACACAAACAGAGCATCCATCAATTAAACCCATAATTACGTTGAGCTAAACTCGCCCCTTTCAACTCTCATAAAAACCATCTTTCATTTTGTTGCATTCAGAACCCAATATTTAATATTTTCATAAAAACAATAATCGCTGAAACTAAACAAGAAAGAGTGTGATCCTTTTTTTATCTACGAACTTGACTGAAAATATTTCATTATATATCACAATATCTTCGCCATTATCGGAAAGAAGAACCAAGCAATCTCTTGATCGTTGAAACTCTACTCGTTGGAATCTGCAATTTTCGTGTCAATATCACTTTCTTGTCCAGCAAATTCACCACCACAGACTCTGTATCTAAATCCACAACAAAAATCATTTAGAACTTCTGATTAAAAACAACCCATGTTCTAAAAAGGAACACGAAATGATATGATATTGTTCACTTTGACCATAAGCTTTCATGGCTTTGCTTCGAACTTCCCCAAAAAAAATCTCAAACCAATGAAGAAACTACCAGTGTGGACTCCCTCCTAACAATTCTCCCATCGAACAAACTACACCATAGAGCCTCCCTGAGGTTTATGGAGCCCTCGAACAATCTCCCTTTAATTGAGGCTCGACTCCTTATATGGAGTGTTCAAACAAAGTACACCATTTGTTCGACACTTTAGTCACTTTTGACTGTGTTAGATGATGGAAGTTCCACATCGGCTAATTTGAGGAATGATCATGGGTTTATAAACAAATAATACTCTCTCCATTGACATGAGCCATTTTGGGTAAGCCCAAACCAAAACCACTAAAACTTAGGCTCAAAGTAGACAATATCATACCATTGTCGAGAGTCGTGTTCGTCTCACATTGGCTACACCTTTCCAAATTAAGAGTATGACTTTAATACTTAAAAATGACTGATGTCCACGATTGAAATTGGAAGATGGAATCAGATTCTGAGGAAACATAGCCCCAAAATTCCCAGAGACTCACCGTTCATTTTGGCAAGAATATTCGCTAATTTCTTCTGGCATTCAGCGCAGCCAATGTCCGCCGCGAACACGATTTCCTGAACCTGAAGAATCACGGACCATAAAGCGTTAATTTCAGCCGGAGATCTCTAAAAACGGCGGAGATACAGAGAAAAAGCAGAGACGAGAGGCAGAGATAAGGATTCGATGGAGGCAAGGCTAGAAGCATGAGGGAAAATCTTAAGCTTCCGAACTCCAATTCCCGCCGCCGCCGCCGCCGCCTTGTTGGGCCGCTCCGCCATGGTCCGGTTAAACGCTGCCGGAGAAACAGGGGAGGATTTTATGAGCCATGGATGATGGGACTGTGAAAAGCTTTGTTTAAGTGGTTGCGATAAAGGAGAAGGGGAAAGGAAGATAAGTAAGAGTTGACAAAGATGGTTCGTTTCACAATGACAGCTGCTTTCCGCAAAAGAGTTAGCCAATTTTTTCCTCGCATGGATGATTCCTTCGAGGTTGCTTGTGTGACCAAAAACTCCCTTGTTTTTTACTTCGGTTAAAACTAAAAGATGCACTTTGACTTCAAAAAAACTATCAATCTAATCATTGTACGACGTTCATGCACGTTTGTAACGGCTCAAGCCCACTATTAACCGATATTGTTTGCTTTAGTCAATTACATATCGTCATCGGTCTCACGATTCTGTTAGAGAGAGAGGTTACCACACCCTTATCAAGAATGCTTCGTTTTCCTCCCCACCTGATCTAGGATCTCAGTCCACTCCCTTCAAGGTCAAGCGTTCTCATTGGCATTAGTTGCATTCCCCTAATTTAGGGAATGATCATGAATGTATAAGTGAGGAATACTATCTCCATTGGTACAAGGCCTTTTGAGCTTATGCTCAAAATCGACAATATCATACCTGCGGAGAGTCATGTCGGTCCAACAATTTCAATTATTTAAATACTAAATAATCCTAAAATTAAAATTATAAAAATCAATTAAATTAATTCATATAATAGAAACCAAAAAAATCCAATCATTTTTACCTTTTGATTTTCAGTTCTCTTTTTAACCTTCGCAGTCGCCAAGTGGCGTCCGAGCGGAAAACGACGCCGTATTGCACAGGGAAAAAGGGAAAGTTGCTGGGAGGAAGCGACAGAGCTCACGCCATGCTCCGCTCCCAATCCCCAACGGCTCCAAGGACTACAATACGTCGCCGTCTTGACCACTTATTTTTCCTTTTTCTTTTTTAATTAGCTTGTAATTAAAGCTTTAACAAATAGTGACGTGGATTAGGGGTATTAATCATGGGCGCTCCACTACCAACAAACAATAACCCATGTCTTCAATTTCAACCATTTTTTAGTCCTTGGATTTATGGTCTATTTTGGCGTCTTTTAAAAAATATTTTTTTCACAAATATGGCGTAATATTTATAAATTATGACATCATAATTTTTCATTTTGAAGGATTAATTTATGAATAGGAGAAATTAGTTATATTTTCTTAGAAAAACCAATAATAAGAGTCACGCAAATGGGCCAGAAACGGTTCCTACGTGTACCTATCATTGTCATGAATCAAACGTTGTGGTGTTGGGACGACATGTCGACCCAAGTCCGCGACAAGGTGTTGGTTTGCCACTTGAATAACATGACATTATTACTGTTACAGGATGAGACCGCCTTTTCAATCCAAAAAATATCTTTTTGAGATAAAAATTAATGAAGGTTTTAAAATTTTATTTGGGACTGAAATTATGAATAATTAAACAAAAGTAAAAACTGTTTTATTTTATTTTATTTTACTGTATTTTAGACCATATAAAAAAAGGCCCAATTCACAAAGTTTCATTTCGTTTTAGATTTGGGCCCATATACGAGTTTGTGGGTCACATCGGCCCAATGATAAATGAAACTCGGAAAACGTGGAAAGCCCATTTAGTGAGCCCATTCTTTCAATCTCGTTAAGAGTTTGTTCTTAGAAGTACACTTTTCCTTGTCCCATGATAAAAGAAGTATGAATCTTAGTATTTTATGTTTAATTGATTCGTAAATTTAAGTGATCGCGAGAATTATAACGGGCACTTTTGTTATGCACACGAGCGATTATATGCATGAATGAAACAATGGAGATAACGTAAGAAAATTTTTGTGAATTGTCTCGAAATTGTGATGTCCCACATTGGTTGGGAGGAGAACAAACCACCATTTATAAGGGTATGGAAACCTTCCCCTTGCATACGCGTTTTAAAGCCTCGAGGGGAAACTCGAAAGGGAAAGTCAAAAGAGGACAATATCTGCTAGCGGTGGATTTGGGGCGTTACAAATGGTATCAGAGCCAGACACCGGAAGATGTGACAGCCTTCTCACCGTTCCCCAAAGGGGGTAGACACGAGGCGGTGTGCCAGTAAGGATGCTGACCCCTGGCACAGCCTTCTCGCTGTTCCCCAAAGGGGGCAGACACGAGACACCAGACGATGTGCCAGCCTTCTCACTGTTCCCCAAAGGGGGTAGACACGAGGCGGTGTGCCAGTAAGGACGTTGACCCCCAAAGGGGGGTGGATTTGGGGGCGGTCCCACATTGATTGGAGGAAGGAAAGAGTGCCAGCAAGGACGCGGGGCCCCGAAGGGGGGGTGGATTGTGATGTCTCACATTGGTTGGGGAGGAGAACAAACCATCATTTATAAGGTTGGGGCGTTATAGAGATAGATCTCGAGAGTCTAAGTGTGTGAACAGATCATACAATGATGTCACGAGCCTCGCACTCATTGTATCGTGTGTGCCACTACATAGTGAACAAGTAAGGTGTCATGGTCGTGTTTGTCAAAGGTGTACAGTCTATGGACGCATGTCGGATGTCTCAGTCATCCATGTTCAGGATATGTTGTCTATGGCTGCATGTCGAATGTCTCAGTCATGTTTGTCAAGGACATGTTGTCCATGATCGCATGCCTCGATACGATCCGCTTGTGTACAACCGTTCCTAAAAATCATTTCTCGTCGCCCACAAGTCCACAGGGGCGATGGAAATAGAGTAGAGTTAGCTCAAATCCGCCAACGAACGCCTCGTCCTCTCCGCCATTGTTTCTTATACTTAATTCTTTACTTCACTCTCTGCAACAGATCCACTTCATTTCTCCAATGGCGTCCTCGTTCATTTCTCGAGCTGCTCTCTCCAGCAACACCACCACCACCACCACAATTCCTTTTTCATTCTCTTCCTCCGTTTCTTCTCCCCTCCCATGGAGGTCCTCCCGCTCATGCACCTTTTTTCCCACCAATTCTTGCCGGAGGATCCCAGTTGTTCAGTGCAAGATCCGAGAGATTTTCATGCCTGCCCTAAGCTCCACGATGACTGAGGGAAAGATCGTCTCGTGGATCAAATCCGAAGGGGATGTTTTATCCAAAGGCGAGAGCGTCGTTGTTGTGGAGTCTGATAAGGCTGATATGGATGTGGAGACTTTCTATGATGGAATTCTTGCTGCTATTGTTGTTGGTGAGGGTGAAACTGCTCCTGTTGGAGCTTCGATTGGTTTATTGGCTGAGACTGAAGAAGAGGTCGCTGAGGCCAAGGCTAAAGCCGCGTCTAAATCTCAGTCTTCGACTCCAGCAGCTGATGTTTCTCCCTCTCCTCCGGTTATATCTCAGCCGTCTCCTGCGCCGACCAAGCCGGCGTCGGATGGACCGAAGAAGATTGTGGCAACTCCTCAGGCGAAGAAGCTAGCGAAACAGCACAAGGTGGATATTGGATCGATAACTGGTAGTGGTCCATTCGGTCGAATTACTCCGGCGGATGTGGAGGCTGCGGCGGGAATTGCTCCTTCGAAGCCTGTTGTAAGCAATGTAGCTTCACCTGCGGCTTCTGAGACTGCTCCAGTGGCTGCCTCTACTCCATCGAAAGCGACTGCAGCTCCTTCCAACTTGCCCCCACCAGTTCCTGGCTCAACGGTTGTGCCATTCACGACAATGCAGGCGGCGGTGTCTAAGAATATGGTGGAGAGTCTTTCTGTACCTACATTTCGAGTTGGTTATCCGGTGTCCACAGATGCTCTTGATGCGCTCTATGAGAAGGTACACAGAGTATTTACGTGATTTAGTTGGATTTCGGGCTTTCTGTTACATCCGTTTGGAAATTATCGACATCTTAGTTGGGTTATTGCAATGATTTCAGGTGAAACCAAAGGGCGTTACAATGACTGCCCTCTTGGCCAAGGCTGCTGCAATGGCCCTCGCTCAGCATCCGGTTGTAAATGCAAGCTGTAAAGACGGGAAGAGCTTTACATATAATGACAACATTAACATTGCAGTAGCCGTAGCTATCAATGGTGGTTTGATAACACCTGTTCTTCAGGCTGCGGATAAGGCAAGTCGATAGTATTATAGATTAATATCGTTTGATATACTATACCAAAGTAAGGATACTGCCCTTGTTAGTATCTCGTTATTTATTTATTATTCAATGCAGTTGGACCTCTACCTACTATCTCAAAAATGGAAAGAGTTGGTTGAGAAAGCTAGATCCAAGCAGCTTCAGCCCCATGAATACAATTCAGGTTCCAACACTTCTCTTTTTGTTGAATGCATTTATTGTACTTTTGGGCTTTAGGATAGTAAAACTGAGTTATACTGCCTGTAGGAACTTTCACTCTTTCCAATCTGGGCATGTTTGGAGTGGACAGGTTCGATGCTATACTTCCTCCAGGCCAGGTGCGTAATGAGAATTAGGCTTCTTATACTCGGGCAATGGATTTTTCTTGTCTTTATGATTCTCAATGCTGTGTGAATTATTCTATCTATGTCAGGGGGCTATCATGGCCGTTGGAGCCTCAAAGCCGACTGTTGTCACCGACGCTGATGGCTTTTTCAGCGTGAAAAGTAAAATGTTGGTGAGTTCTGTTTCTTCTGACAATTTGTTCCGTTCTCATCTCTATTTATCATGAATGCTGAATTTAAGGTTAGTTACTGTTCAGTCTCTGATCTTTCAGAGGAACTGTAAGCCATTAAGCCATCTAAATTACATTAAACTGTATTCACGAATCACAATCAACACAAAGATTCTCAATCTATTCCGATCTATCCAATTTAAGGGGTTTTTTTTGGGTTAAGTTTTGCCAAGGACTGATAACAACAGTTTTGCAAAGGCATGGGAAGCGTGGGAGTAGACATGCCTATGTTTAAATCGAGTTTTGTTTACTTGAGAATGAAAGACAAGTGTTTTATTTGTAGGAATGAGATCTGTAGGATGTGATTTAGATTTGTATCTATTTATATGTTTTGTACAGTTAATTTCCAATTTGGAGCAGAGCAGTGTTAGGATTAAGGCTTGGATTTTTTCTTTGATGTTGACACCACCTAGAATAAGCTCCCAAATGGAAGCCTTTACCTTTTAGGGGCGTTCTGAGGCAATTGCAAGTAAAGCTATCAAGAGAGGGAATGAAGGAAGAGCCTTTATGAGATCACCATACAGAGTGTTTGTTCAAGAAGAGATCGATTTGTCCTTGCCCCATATCCCAGAAGTCACGACTAGTGCCCATGGAGAAGTCATTGAGCCTCTATCATTGGGATTCCTTCTGATAATAAGGTCCCAACAAGAAGAGGGAATCCGGGATTGGTTATTAAAAGCAAGTTGCTTTCCCAAGAGAGGGTAGAGTTTAAGGAAATGGGAGGATAGAGCCACTTCATCTTTCCACTGGTCTCGCCAAAATTGGGCATGTTTGCCCTTGTGAACATTGATTTTGATCCTTTTGACCATAACTTCCTCGTAATTAAATATCCATTACCTTCCTGATTTAGGATTTTCAGCCTAGCTTCTTTCCTTTAAATGTGGGCAACCCGATGGAAGGGTCTTTGGTGTTCAACCCTGTTATTCTGTTTTTAATAGCATTAGTTTAGTTCGTCGGTTATGAAGCTGATGAATGTATGATTTTGTGTTGGTTGGTTAACTGAGAACCCTAAGGTGGGTGACAGGCCTAATGTTGATTGGCATCCAACGCACATTTTCCCTAAACCTATATATCCACGACCTTCCACTCCTGTCTCAAATGTTGTAATAGCCTAAGCCTATTGCTAGTAGATATTGTCCTCTTTGGACTTTCCCTATCAAGTTTCCCCTCAAGATTTTTAAACGCGCCTGCTAGAATAGGTTTTCACAACCCTATAAAGAATGTTTCATTCCCCTCTCCAACCGATGTGGGATCTCACGATTCACCCCCATTCGGGGCCCAATGTCCTCGCTGGCACTCGTTCTCCTCTCCAATCGATTTGAGATATCACACATGTCATGGGCAAAAGCTTCTTGAATCGGATAGAAGGTGGTTACAAACTTCTCCATCCGGAAATTATTAGAAATAGCTACGTTCATACCCATGTTTCATATCTACACTTTGCAGAAGTTGGTAAAATTTATCAGTACTTCTGGTAGCAGTGTTTAATGTACAGCAATTCTTCTTCAATTCATGGTGTTCATTCTTTAATTATTTTATTTTGTTCCAGCTTCTTGCCTAGTGAATGCTGGCAGAAATCCTTTCCAGTCTATGCATACACCTTCTGTGAACCTGAACTGATGACAAATTCTGCATTTTGCAGGTGAATGTGACCGCCGATCATCGAATAGTTTATGGTGCTGACTTAGCTGCCTTCCTTCAGACCTTCGCAAAGATAGTTGAGAATCCAGAATGCCTGACCTTGTAGAAGTCCATTTTCAAGTTTCAACATCGCCTAAAACTTGCCTGCAAGAAGGAAAAAGAACAATCCAGATTCTCTTTTGGCCACGGAGTGATGGAAGTTTGAATTAAACTGAGCCTCAGAGGAATCCTTTTTGTGTTGGAGGTCCTATTGATATTTGATTTTGCTTAATATTTATTTCTATTTCTGAAATATTTCAGGAGCAATAATGAGTAGATTTTCTTTGTCAAAGTTACTGCAGACGGGAATTGTATTGGTAGAAACTCAATGGATGATGAGAGATAGTTTTGTCTAATCAACAAAGGTATTTAGTGTTCGTGATTCCAGCCAGCCATTATGTGTTGGTTTGTCATTCAAGGGTTTAATGCTTAATGAACTCAAATTTCTTGAGAGTTCCTTAAGCAATTTCTAACCTTTAAACTTGTGCCTCTGTTTAGATGTTAGAAAGTGCTGCCTGTTAATTGTCCAATAAGCACAATACTTTGTGATGAAATCATGTCGATGTTAACCCTTTTACTTTATTATACTCAAATTGAAAGGTAATGCGACCTTAAAGTTCCATATCTAACATGTTATAAATTCAATTATGTACACAGACAATAACACTAGACAAAACATGTATCATGAATACTTTCATGAAACTGTTAAGCTTATATTTGTTTGAAGCATCCATGGAAGGCTTCTTTTTGTGATATACTAACACTGTTGAGATGTGCTGCTTGCTCAGATAAGATAAAGTGAAGAAGCGGTTGTCCTCAGAAGGACATGAAAGTCACCAGTCCAAGCTGATATTTCTAGAAATGTAAAGCTTGTCAATATATTCTATGACCGGACCCGAAGCGTCGATATACCTTTTCATTTTCTTCTCTGCTAACTGATCTGCAATGGTGAATGAAAGAGGTGTTGTAATTTTGATTGTGTAAACAACAGATTCAGGTGTTCATAATTGAAAAGAGTAAATGAAATGCGCCTACTGGTCTCGTTGAGATTTAGCAGAAGCTGCTCCCTCGTTGGAAGAGTATACATTCCAGCAGAAACTGCCATTCTGACTGTCCAGGGGTGGTAGGGCGCACAAACTTGTGTATAAGCTGTTGAAGCAGCTTCCTTTAACGAGTATTCTCTAGAGATACAAGGCAGCAAAGCTAGTAAGTTTTGACCTTTGCATTCATTATTAACCCAATCCCAACTTTTAGTTTAGAGATCTAACTTGTGGAGAATTGATATTGCAGGATTTAAGTGAACTTACTGAGTTTTGATTGCAGGAAGGAAGAGAAAAGGGGGACAGAGAACTTACTCAGTGGACATGAACTGTTCAAACAGAGCTCTAACAAGGTCCAAACCTTGTCTAACTCGACGTAGATTGCGAGAATTGCTTCCGGGTGCTTTAACTGTGTCATTTGCAATATCATCATCAAGGATTGTGAGCAATGTCTCGTGCTTCTTTGAAGCTTCCAAAAGATCACGCACCTGAAAAAGAAAAAAAAAACCATCAAAAGGGGTGATTCCATTAGAATTTCCAACATCTTGTTGACCGTTGTGGCGAGGAAGTCCCACATTGGCTAATTAAGTGGATGATCGTAAATTTATAGGTAAGTAAATACATCTGAGGCCCGGCCTTTTAGGAAGCTAAAAGTAAAGTCACGAGAGTTTGTGCTAAAAGTAGACAATATCATTCCATTATGGAGAGTCGTAGTTCCTAACATGGTATCAGAGTCGTGCCCTTAACTTAGCCATTTCAATAGAATCCTCAGAGTGTCGAACAAAAAAGTCGTGAGATGTAGTCAAAAGTGATTCAAGCGTCGAACAAAAAAGTTGTGAGATGTAGTGAAAAGTGATTCAGTGTCGAACAAAAAAGTTGTGAGCTGTAGTAAAAGGTGACTCAAGTGTCGAACAAATTGTGTATTTTGTTTAAGGACTCCAGTGAAAAGGAGTCGAGCCTTGATTAAGGGGAGATTGTTCGTGGGCTTTCTAAGCCTCAGGGGAGGCTCTATAATGTACTTTGTTCAAGGGGAAGATTGTTGAGAGGAAGTCCGACATTAGCTGATTAAGGGGATGATCATGAATCTATAAGCAAGAAAATATTGGTACAAGATCTTTTGAGGAAACCAAAAAGCAAAGTCACGAGAGCTTATGCTCAAAGTAGACAAATATCATACGATTATGGAGAGTTGTAACACATCTTTCATCATCGAAATAGACGAAGAATGAGAGGAGGAATATAACAACAACCTTGGAGACGTACTCTAACTCGGCGAATTTGAAGGCGAGGCCGAGAGAACTAAAGAGAACAGAGACGAGAGAACAAGCGTCACAGAGAACATCCAATCGGAGTTGTTGTGAGGAGTCCTCCTTAAAGGAACATACTAATTTGGCAAGCCCTTCGAAGGACTCGGCTATGGCGGAAAGAGGGGTCGCACCATTTTCCATTGTTATTCCTCGCCCTCAAAATCCTCCACCAACACTATATAATACATAATTTTCACCAACGCATCGCAAATTTCACAGTAAACGAGGTGTAAAGCAATGAGAAAGCCGTGTGTTGAAATTTGGAAGTAATCCAAAGGAATTCAACTTCCCCTTTTCTTCTGCCGGGGATTTGAATGAATGTTGTTTTTTTTATGTTTCTGGGAAGTTGCGAAGTTGGCTACGGATGCGGTTTGTCCAACAGAAAATTGAAAGTTTCGAAACGGTGAATGGAGGAGAGAGAGAGAAGAGAGAGAGAGAAGAGAGAGAAGAGAGAGAAGAGAGAGAAGAGAGAGGAAGAGGTGTATGGTGATGCCACTAATTTCGCGCCATTTCAGTGGGGAAGACATGGTTCGTTCATTCTTCTCATCCCATCTTTGACCTTCTCATTCAAATTTGACAAATCTCTGTCCCTTCAAAACTGGAAACATTTACGTATTTTCCAAGTCACACATTAATTGGTTTAGATTTTGTTTTCTCAATTGAGTTGAATATGGGTCACTCGATTGAGTTGGATGGAACCCCACTCCACTTTTTGTTTGAATTCTTTTATGATTGAACCCCAAGCTAATTTCGGTTTACAACCAAGGAATACTCTCTCTATTGTTATGAGGCCTTTTGGGAAAGTTTAAGCTAATTTGGGTTTATAATCAAGAAATACTCTCTTCATTGGTACGAGGCATTTTGAGAAACCCAAAGCAAAATCATGAGGAGTTTATAATGAAGCCTTTTGGGATGCCCAAAGCAAAGCCGGAAAATTTATAATCAAGCGTACTCTCTCCATTGGTATAAGGCTTTTTGGGGAAGCCCAAAGCAAAGCCACGAGGAGTTTGGAATACTCTCTCTATTAGTAATAAGGCCTTTTGAGGAAGCCCAAAGCAAAGCTGAGAGCCTTAAAGTGGACAATATCATACCATTGTGGGGAGTAGTGTTCATCTAACAAAACTAATACTATACTCAAAATATATATTTTTTAATCGTTATATTGATAATATTAAGCTTATTACTCAACAATTATTTAACAAAAAGACGCTACATGGATAGGTACAAATGACCAACTTTTCTTCCACGTCTCCTAGAATAACGAATTTGACCCCTTACTAAAGGTTGAATTAATTTTGAGAAGCCTATATTTAACACCTTGTTGGCTATTGAATTAATTTTGTTATTTGGGCTTTTTACATTGTATGCATATACCAATCTTGCTATGAATAATGTTTTTCTTTTTCTTTTTTGTTCTTATGAACATTTATCCCAATCAAGATTGTAAAATATCCATACAGTTGATATTTCAATTAGATTTTAAAAAATTGTTGAAATCTATCTTCATTGAATGGTTGAAGGAAAAATTCATTCAAAAAATTCTAAACAAAAACTTGTTTATCCTAACTACAAAATTCCTTGTTAAACTCTGCGCCCAGAACAGAGACTTTCTGTTCCAAATAGAATTTCAAGCTCTATAACTCCCACTCTAGCCCTCAAACAGCCCCTAAAAGAACAAATCAAAGATAAAATAGTGCATGCAGTGGCGTAGGTTGACAACAATTTCTAAAAGCATTAATGAAACTTGTAGATTACATCAACAGAATAATAAAGCGGTTAATATTATATAAAAGAAGTATACTTCGACGATTGTGAGCATTCCAAACTTGCATGAAAAATCATTTGGTGTCAAAGGCAACATCACTCAACAAATAAAAGACACAAAAAAGGACGTAGAAAAAGTAGTTGAAAACAACGAATAAAATGAAGGGACTGTATATATCACATGAAGGGATGGCAGGCTCGAAGTATTGAGTTGCGAATTAAAATTGAAAAGGATAAAATGCATCTTCACATCTATATGTTCACAACAAGCACCATTCACAATGTGGCCAGAGGCGAAAAGAGAGAGAGACAGAGACAGAGACAGAGACAGAGACAGAGACCCGAGGGGAGCACAACGGATAAATACACAGATTCTTTCCTTTTTGTTTTCTTGTTGGTGGATTGGCCGTCATCATTTCTTTTTCCTTTTCCTTTTTGGGGGTTTCTTAAAATGGGCACAACGAAAAGAGAATGGACTAATTAATTCTGATTACCCTCAAATTCGTGAATATGATCTAAAAGGTAGTTCGCAGCCATTTCCTCGTTCTTGTTGCAGGCGAAGAAAACCTCCACCACTAGAGCTCTGTCGAAACCCAAATCCTCAAGCTGTTGGGGAGGGAAAGACAATTATCCAAAATATCAATTTAAGAAACAAGATGAATTCAGTTGTCTTTATCATCATAAGATAATAGAGAAGGTGAACTAACCCGTTGAATGGCTTCCCGTTCCTCGGGGGTTACAGTTATAGCCTGCGGCATAGCATCAGCAAGCTGCCCAAGTACATTCCTGAACAAGCTATAAATTATTAATACATAAACTTCCACCATTGTTTCAAATTGAGATGTGGGGAACAGAAATTTACCCTTCTCCTTCAAGAGGCTCATTAATCAAGCGGAGGAAGTCAGGTTGATGATCTTGAATAAGTCTAATAAGCTGAGGATTTTGTTTACCCAACTCTTGAAGCATAGGCTGAAACAAAATCAAGGAAACCAAAACTTGCATAAAATGGCAACATATGGCACCTTGCTTTTTTTTTTTTTTTTTTTTTTTTTTTTTTTTTTTTTTTTTTTTTTTTTTTTTTTTTTTTTNTTTTTTTTTTTTAAAAGCAAGTATAAAGTGTACTAGATGAAGAACCTGGAGTATCTGAGGGTTAGCTCGCACCATAGCTCGCAAAGCTTGGAACTGAAATGAGAAAGAACAAATTTTCAGAGGCGGGCAATACATGACGCGTGGTGTCAGTTTGTATGTGGAGAGAGGGAGAAGGAGAGAGGACCTGAGGACTATTTCGTAGAAAATCAAGACTGCCGGAACTAACGGCTCCGGAAGCTAAATTAGGTACACCCTGAAGTAAAAAGGAAAAATAAAAATCATAAACTTCAAATTTGAAAACCCATAACATTGCTCATTATTCTTCTCTCTACCAATAATTGCAAACGAACCTATAAGTTGATTAATTTTTCTTTTCCTACCTGAGGAAAGAGATCTAATGGATTAGCATTTGGACCCGTGGCTGTCGCAGATGCAGTTTGGGCAGGTTGGGCAGGCTGTGCAGGTTGAGCGGAAGGGTTGGTCACTGGAACAGTAGACGGAACATGAGCAGCAGGTGGAACTTCAACTTGCTCAGGTATGCCCTACAGGAGATAATTTTGTTCAAATAATGCCATTCTAAACAATTGACCTTGCAGAGATAAAAGTATAGCCATTAATAATTTCATTCTCTGAATGTGAAGGAAGACCTAAAAAATAACAGTAGAACGGAAAAAATAAAGACATCTGCAAATAGACTTACAGAATAAAGGTAATCAACAGCCCTTTCTGGATTATTGTAAGCAGCACGAAGAGCTTGAACAACAGTGTCCCTATCCCAAATCCCTCCGCCCATGAGAAGAATCTGTTGGATAGTCTCCTCCAAGTTACTGCCCGCGACCAGGTTAGAAGCTGCTTGGCTGTAGACATCAGATTCTGGCCTGTTTATCACGAAGTACAAAGGAAATTTAGAAAACTTAAAAGTCCGAAAATAAAGAGCGAATAAACCTTTACATTGAATATAAAAGGTATAACGGGAAGGAAGAACTACTAACAAGACAGTGGTTGCAGGCGCCTGAGCTGGCGCTGGAGCTGGAGCTGGAAGAGAAGAGGTGGTAATAGTAGCCGGACTGAAATAAAGATCATTGTCGTAATATGCTACAAGAACAATTATTCTGGAAAGATATAGTGAAAAACATAGCAGATAGATCTGAACTCACGGTGCTGAAGTTGGCAGAGGAACTTCAGATGTTGAGACTGGAGTTGCAGCAGGTGCAGGGGCAGTGTTCTGTGGTGCCTGCAAGGAGGTCCTCCTTGTCATACTATACTATATCTACATTTTTTTCTTTAATTACATCTCGATCAGGAATATCAGTAGATAACTAACAGCATTTTATGGGAATAAGTAAATAATCACTATTGAAGAACACTGCACCAACTCCGAAAAGTTGGCAACAGAGCATCAAACATCATGCAACGTTTGTATATGATTACTTGGAGATGATCACATGTAGAACCGTTATGCTACATAGTCTCATAGAGCCAATGAAAAATCATACTGTCAATAGATAATATAAGTACTTGAAGACAAATTAAGGACTCTACTATTTAAGCAATAAACATGAACTTTTTTAGAAAAACATCTGCCGAAAGAGACAGGTAATAACACTATTAGGTTTAATACATACAACAAAAATTAAGTACTGAAAAGCTTACACAAGAATACAATAGAACAAAGGATTGTGACAACAGAGGACCTATTTGACTGAAANACAACATTTAAGGCATTCAGAGACACTGAGACTATCATCGCCATTACCACTGGCCAGTAAAAAAACGTAGAATTGTTATTCCTTACCTTTGACACTGGTGCAGCTTGTGTGGTAGAAGACGTCCCACCCGATGAACTTTTATTCTACAAACAAAAAGATTAAAAAAAAAAAGGACTATTTTAGCAAAACAAACGGTAAAATAAATAATCAAAAGGATATGAGTACAACTAACAAATCCATTCTTTTTGTCGTCAATTCAAATTCAAGTGCAAACAACAGGAACAATGCTACAAAACGTCATAACAACCAGATTTCATTGGAAAAAAATGAATGAAAAACCAGATTTCATTGGAAAAAAATGAAAAATCACAAAAGGGAAAACAAAGGAACAACCCAACGAAGGGAATGCCAAAGAGATCCAATCCTGGAGAAACAAATCTAAGAAATAATAACAAAAATCATTACATCCTTGGAATCAGCGCTCAAAGGAGAGCGCTATCCCAAAAGGAAGGGTGGAAGATCACCTCCACCAACATCAAGCAACTGTAAAGATCACCTCGTCCAGATAAGAAGAATAGAATGCCCAACAATTTTCCTAACAAAATTGCTTCATCCAACCAAAGTTGTCTCTTTACATTTTTCTAGCTTAAAAATGAGAATTTTGTGGCAAAGCTGTTAAGAGTGGAGAAACACACACAAAAATATATATTTCCCCTTTAGGTATATAGTTCATCCTTAACAATCAAGAACACTTGTTATAGCCATCCCCAAATGAGGACAAAAAAGCATAGCCAGGTGCAATTCCAGTCTCCAACATGGTTGAGTAATCTATAGAACTTTTGTCTGGTTTATTAGCATATTACCTCCACTAAAGTAAAGCCCAGAAGTTAAAGGCTTTCATGATGAATTTTTGAAATTGTGGCACGTGGTAATCTAATATTTTTACTCACTCAATATTTATTTTTGTTTAAACATGGAATAATCAAGCTTCTTCTTCTTATTAGCATTTGTAATAATATAAATTTCAATCTCTCATCTCCCTAGAATTTGTTATTTACACAATCCTTTCAATTAAAAAAAAAAAAAAATTAAGCTGTATTACCTTTGTTAACATGATTACAATAAAACTATTTTCTGCAACTTTATTTTCATCCAGTGTTGTGCCGTCTTTAAGGACTTTTCCCTGATGGATAAGCATCTGCTGTGCAGCAGGGTAAACATCAGCACCCTGAACAGTTTCTATGTTTTTCTTAACATCAGCAACCTAAAACCAACAAAACTCAGTTAATGTGACATTCAAAAAGGCAGAAGGAAAACATGGTGGCAAAACAGTTCAAAAAAATATAACAAAATAAAATACAACCATGTGTTTTACAAAATTTACCGAAGGTACCATAGACAAATTGCACTTGTAAAATTGTGCAGTAAATGTCTACATACAACAATGATCAACTATTTATATGAAGATTTACATAATGCAGCTTATGTACTCTCTCTGCTTCATAGATGTTTGGTGACAGCAAGCAGCATAATTAATGCAGCAGCAATACCAAGCCTTTTAAGACTTTTAAAAGAGAAGGGAAATCAAATTAAGGGCCAGCAAATCTATTTAGATTTTTCTTGACGAAGAAACAATCTTTCAAGGAATATAATGGCATCCAAAAGACCAATCCCACAAAAGAGGAAACCCCTTTAGGAAAAGGGACAAGGGTCCCTCTCAAGTCCCCTATAGGTCAATTTTGTTTCTCTCCCCCACAAGCCCCACAAAACCGTGCAAATCCTTGCCATCACAAAAACATTCCCTTCTCTTGATTTGAACAGGTGAACACAAGGGTATTCGTAATGGCAATGAGGGAAAAACTCTTCGATTATCTCCAAAAGGCATTTGTGCCTAGAAAACGGCAGGTCAACCACCTAAAAATATGAACACAAAACACCAAGCAAAGTCACAGCTCCAAAGAATATGGACAAGGTCTTCGACCACCATTCGGCAGAGAATACAACAAAACGACCAATCAAAGTAGGCAATTTCCTTGGGAGATGGACTAAAGTATTAACTTCTTCATGTATGACTTAAACACATCTAATTTGATTGTGCCTCAAACCTAATGGGATTGGCAACAAGTAACAAGACTGAAATAGGCACAGTTTCTTTCCTTAATTCACCTGGACATAATTCTTCCAGTGCTTGCTTCGAGCAAGACAAAGCCAATATCAAGAGCCACAACCACGATAATGAGACTGGCATATGTTTTTTCAGAAATCATTGGGGGGAGTGGAAGTAATGTGAATTGACAAATACGGATATGAGAGAACTACTTGTTCAAGGCAGTGTTTACTTACAAATTAGCAGCTCATTAAAATAGATTCAGACATGACAGCATCCTCAAGAGACTGTTGAAAGAAATTAGAATACCAAGCTGCTTCCAGAAAAGTTACTATTCATGTGGTATTAAAAGGCATCTTGGAGATGGGAATTGGTTGAACACAACATTAGAGCACAGGTCTAAGTGCTTAAGCCCATAAAATTAGGAATGATGGAAGAAGGCATAAATGACAGAGGAGTAAAAACTATCTTCCGGTACAAGGAAGAGCAATCCTGGGTGAAATTTGGATCATACTAGTGATCACCAAGGTTGTCGTGACTTCCATACAAATCTAACATGTAAACCCCCACTAAGCTTGACACTAGGGAGCAGGTTGAATAAAGGGTTTGACAAAACCCAAATTACAAAGCAAACTCCTCATTTAAAAGACTGTTTGATGTAAACGACAGTTGATGGTTTTGCTTCAAGTACAAAGAGAATTTCACTTTTAGCCTTAAGGACGTTTGCAGAACAGGGATTCTGCAAATATTAAGTAGATCCACGAGAAATAAAAAAGGAGATAAGTCGGGAGAAAATGTGATAGATAAGATGCAAGTGCTTAGCAAGAAGTGCTAAGGTTTCCCAAAATTCTATCGTGGGAATTGCATTACCTCACATGGTAAAACTGAAAGGATCAATTTTAAGGGAAAACTACAGTAGGATACTATATTGCTCGAGCACATATAATTTCATCAATAGATGAAATAAAAGGAGTTAAACACTCTTAATCACCGAAGGTGCATTACATGAAAGAGCTCAAATTAGCAATTACTAATGAGATTATTCTTATCCATACAACGTTTATCTTCTGTATTTATTCAATCAATCAATATTAAACCTAACTTCTTTGTCTTCCTTATTGTTTTTAATTTAATATATCATATACAAAATGCAACCAACGAGATCACTTGTGGTCTAAGTCCACAGCGCAAACGATGACATCAGTTGTGAAGTTAGATATAAGATTGAATTAGCGGGCAAGAAAGTCCTACATCAACTATGCAACTTAATACTAATGGCAAAGCATAACAATCGCAACCTCCTGTAGCTACAAATGACAAGAGAAAAACTACTTGATGCTTTACTACAGAGAAAAGAAACGATCAAACGAAACACAAATCGAGTACAGAATTAGTGCAATAACAACGATGAACAATATGAAATTTCCAAATCACAACACAATTTAATCGTACAAAAAGCAGCAATACAAGAAGGAAAACAACGAACTACCATCGCATAAACCCTAACAAATAATCAATTGGAAGTAACAAACACACACCGGAATCCAAAACATAGTTGAGAGTCCTCGATTCCGAGCCACAGTCTTAATGCAAACGATTAAAATGAGAAACGAAACTAAAACCGATAAAGAAAGTAAACTAACCATATCTTGAGGGTGAACTTCGATTTCGAAGTGTGAGCCCTTGAGAGTCTTGACGAAAATCTTCATCTTCAGAACTCGATCGCGGCCTTCGCAGAGATGCAAGACCACAGCAGCACGTCGTACGCCGGATTCGAGAGAATTATGGTAGTACCCTAGAGCGAGCAAAGCCTCCGAACGACGGTAACCGAAAGCGCAAGCAAAGAGAGCAAGAAGGATTGGATCAGAATTCCGCGATTTTATATAGGAGAATGTAGAATCCATGATCACGCGCTATTTGGAGCGTGTAAACTACGCTCTTTGAAAAAAATTGATCAACAATGCGAGGAAAGAGCGCGTGTTGAACATGTAGTAGTTATGAGTTGGTGATGAAAGCTGGAAAAGTTAGTAGATTTTTTTGTTTTTCTTTTATTTTTAATTTTTTGCATTTTGGATCCGACGTGGCCTTCGACTTCGAACTGTGCGTTTTTTTTGGAGTCTCAAATCACCGCTTGATTCGTTGAATTATATTTATCGTTTAAATTAAATTTAGTTTCAAATTTGTTAATTTGTTTTCTTTTTTTGGAATTACACGAAATTTCAGTTAAATTTGGAGAGATTCAAATTTAAGGAATTGTTATGTTATATTATGTTAATACTTTATTAATAGTATTAATCTCACATTTTTTAAGTATAAAAAATGATCGTGTCACACCAATACATTCCCAATCTTATGTCGATTGGAGGAATGTGAAAACCTCTCATTAGTCAACGTGTTTTAAAGTCGTGAAGTTGATGACAATACGTAACGGGTCAATACGGACAATATGTACCCGTGGTGAGCTTGAATTGTTACAAATGATGTCAAAGCTATACATCGAACGCTAGCCCCCAACGAGAGTGGATTGTGAGACCCCATGTTAGTTGAGGAGGGGAATGAAGCATTTGCATTCATTATAAAGGTGTGAAAACCTGTCATTAACATACTCGTTTTAAAAATTCGAGGGAAAATCCATAAAAGTTTGGGTTGTTACACCAATACGAAAAAAAACCCCGACCAAAATTAAGGTGAAATCGAGGGAACAAATCAAATTTCTTAACCTATTAGACCAGCGGATACGTTTAGCGTGAGAGACGTGTGATGATTAATGAAAGTGACCAATAGTAATGTGAGCCAGTCATACGAGAACGACCCAGCGTACCTACCTGCTTAGTTGAAGTTTAGCTCATAATTAAACCCTAAACCCGAAACTTTAAACTTTTTTAAAGTTTAAAGATATATTTGAAAGAATATTAAAAATAATTTATTAATTGGCTAAAATCGTTTTTGAGTTAGTTTTAAAATATGAGCAGACCAACTTGGACCAAGATTGCACAAGTTGGGCACGCAGGGAGCAGGCCCTTTGTGAGCCGAAGATGTGCAATTGGGCTAAGCCCAACTTGGACCTGACCCTTTTGTGGTGGCCGATTTTGGTTTATGTTGTCAATGTAATCTCATGATGGTACCACGCTATGGTCCATGGCACAACCAATTAGCTATTTAACCCCTTCAAAATCACTCCTAAATAAATGAAATAATCTCGAACCATATGAACATAGCTTAATCTCTAATTACGTGCGATTAAAACTAGTTAACCAACTTGTTTAAGAGTAATTGGTTTGAATTAGACACAAAATTAAATATATTTAGATAGTAAAATAAATAAATAACGTAACTAGTTAACCAACTTGTTTAAGAGTAATTGGTTTGAATTAGACACAAAATTAAATATATTTAGATAGTAAAATAAATAAATAACTTAAAAGCGTGCACATACTATACAAGAGGAAGAAGAGGCATGTGGACGGTGAAAAGTAAAAGGATAAGTAACTGATAAAAGTAAATATACCTAAAAGTAAAATAGAAGATTCCAAAGACTCATCCGACTAGTACTCCATTAACTCGATTAACACAATGCAATTCGATTGGATAGAATTATTAACTTATATGAATAGAGTTGAATTCAAATGTACGATAATCGTATGGGTAACTTGATTTACAAGTTATTATACAAAATATAGATGTGCATTCACCGAAAAACACTGTTGGAGGCCTTTTGGGAAGCCCAAACAAAGCTGCTGAAAGTGGACAATATTATACCATTGCGAAGATTCTAACATGTATCATAGTCATGCCCTAAACTTAGTCATAGATTGGTAAATCTTCAAATGCTGAACAAAGGCCTCCAAAAGAAACTTAGGACTCCAAACGAAACTTAGTCATGCTGAACAAAGGACTCCAAAAGAAACTTAGTCAAAGGACTCCAAAACTTAAGTCATGCTGAACAAAGGACTCCAAAACTTAGTCATGCCGAACAAAGGACTCCAAAACTTAGTCATGCCGAACAAAGGACTCCAAAACTTAGTCATGCCGATAGATTGGTAAATCTTCAAATGTCGGACAAGGGACTCCTCCAAAAGAAACTTAGTCATGCCGATAGATTGGTAAATCTTCAAATGTCGAACAAGGGACTCCAAAAGGAACGGAGACAAGCCTCGATTAAGGGGAGGTGGGCTAATTTAGGGAATTATGGGTTTATAATTAAGAAATGCTCTCTCCATTGATATGTGGCATTTTGGGAAGTAGTTTATAAGTAATACTCTCTCTATTGGTATGAAGTCTTCTGGGAAGTCCAAAACAAAGCATGAGAGCTTATGCTCAAATTGGAGCATATTATACCATTGAGAAGACTCGTGTTCATCTTACAAACCCAACCTAAACCTAAATTATAAGACTATGGACTATAAACCCTAAAAAAATTACTCATATATTTTTCTTAGGGTCTAATTCGAGCAATCCGTTGACTCAGTATATATATAAAATAATTTAAATATTTTGTAAAATTAAAACATTTGGTGCCTAACCCTTTATTTGGTTCATTCCTCATTCGTCAATATTTCAAATAAAAAAAAAAAAAAAACAATAGAAAGTGCCGGACGGCAAATCTCGCGCAAATAGAGTTTGAAGATTTCGAAGTTCTTTCAATTTGCAACCCAGAAATAAGAACAAAAAGGGGAAACCATAAGAATTTGTGCAATTTGCGTAATCCTGTGTTTTGAATAAGAAGAGAACGAACAAATTTCTATATTCATCTGCGACATCTGTATCAGTCTAGTCCTACAGTCCTTTCCATCAACGGAAAAGCATTTACAAATCGGCGATGTTTCTACCTACTGCGCCGGCAGAGATTCTTGCCGCCAAAGAAAATCCGAGTTCTCCGACGCATCCAAACACAGATTCGAATACTCAAACAGTCCATCAAACGCCACATACGCCGCCGTATCGCTTCCGCTATACACATCTCCGCCTTCCAGTTCGAAAGCGTCATAGTTCGGAATCTGATCCTCAAACCTCCACATCTCTCCGACTTCCAACGAATCACTCGAAACTCTCGCAAACACAGCCGATTCGTCGAACTCCTCCTTACTAATCGAAGTAACAGAAGGCGGAAGACCGAGTTCATCGTCGGAGGCTTCCAATAGATAACCTAACTCCGGCTGAGACTCACCGGAATCCACCGTCAAATCCACCACCGGCACCGGAGACGACGACGCAGTGGCGATTTCTTCCTCAAAACTCCTCATCAACGAATCGAGATCTTGAGTCGCTGGTTCAGGATCGGACTCGTCGAAAAAACCTAAAAGGTCATCTCTGAGTCGCTTCACCTCGGGCGAACCGTTCTCCGACTCAGTAAACTCAGCCGAGTCATCCCGATCCCGCTTCTTGGAAATTTGATTCTCCATAAGAACAAGAGAGAGAAACTAGGGTTTCTTGTTTGAATTGATTTTGCAAAGTTCAAACGGATAGACGCGACAAAGAACGTGAGACAATTAGGGCGGGGATTCAAGGACGGGATTTATATAAGGGGGACAAAGAAGAGAGAGAAGGTAGAAGGCGCGTGGATAATGACGTAAAACGAGCGCGTGGGAGCGTATACCTATGCTAATCAAAGACGCTTTGCCTTTTTCTTTTTTTATTTTTTAAATTTATTTATTTATTTTTCTCTTATCCCTAAAAAGAAAATTGTTTCCTACGGAAAATTCTACCCACCTCCGTTTCATTTTCGTGACTTTGTCCGGTTTCTGTTTTTGAAAAAGAAGAAACAATTAATCCAATTCAATTCCATTTACAAGTCCGCAATAGTGGGGCCGCTATCCGGGTCAATGACGGTTCCGTTTTTGTTTATTTTAGTTAATTTCTTTTTTCAAATTTATTCAAAATTTAAATCTTTAATAAATCTAAAATTATAAAATTATAAACATAATATAATCAGATTATTCCGTCTAAATCCCCAAGGGGTATTTTGGTAATTTTGTTTATGTTTGCTTTTGGTCAAAGGTTTATTTGCAAGCAATGGGAATTAGAATATCCAAACTCCATTTTTCTTTTCTTTTATTATTTATTTATTTTTTCCTCTTTCCCCTTTGTGGAAGACAAAATGTGGATTTCATAGGAAGCCACTTGCAACCCTTTATTTATTTAATTAATTTAAATATAAAAAAAAATTAGTCGTCGTTATATATATTAACGTTGCAAGCATATATTGTCTCTTTCTTTCAACCTGTAAACAAGTCAATTGAGAAAATGTTTCACATAGTTACAAGGAATGACTAAGATGATATCTCATATATATATATATATATATATATATATATATANGTTCAAATTCATGTGTAAGAGATATTTTCCACTTCATCCTGTTATGTTAAAATGATACTCTGATATCATGTTAAGAATGATAAGCATAAGTGAGATTGAAAGTACATAAAAATACTTTGACTCCGATACCATGTTAGACATGATATTGTCCACTTTGAGCATAAGCTCTCATAGTTCTAAAAGACTTCATCCCAATGGGGAGAGTATTCTTTGTTTATAAACCTATGATCATTCCTTAAGTTAGCCGATATGGGACTTTCATCATCCAACACTATTAACCAATTTCTAAACCTATCGAAAAATCTAATTGATTCTATCTAAAATATATTCCAATATATTATGCATAGTTGTCAGCCTTACCGTTTTAAGATGTGGTGAGAGATTTTCACACTCTTATTTATTCATATATATATATATATATATATTATTAATAAATAAGAAAAAAAGGAAAAAATTTAATAGGGGAGTTGGAAAACGTGAGGTAGTGGGTACTAAAGATGTGGTGTAAAAGGATGCAATGAATAAGGCGGTGAGTTGGAGTTTACCCAAAAAAGGAGGAATTGGGAACCCAATAATCAAGCGTTTCATTGTCGCCTTTTCTAGAAAATCTCCAAATCACTGATGACGTGGATCCCACTCACCCTTTTAAATTAAATCCACAATATCTCCTAAACCTACAAAATCATTTTTTTTTTCGTTCTTTTTTATTGAATTTTTATTAGGTANTAGAATTGTGCGGAAGGAAAGGATTTTCCACAGGCTGTATTTGACTAATGCAAATTACCCAAATTACCCAAATTCCCTTTTATTGACTTTCTAGATTTCAAATTTTGTTACACGTTATCCCTTTAACAACTCCGGGGTATTTTTGGAAACAAATATCAGCTTTTTTATTTTTTTATTTATTTAAAATTGGTAAGTATTTATTTGGAAGGGAATAAACTCCCCATGGATGGTAAAATCCATGATCTTATTTGTAAGTTTCTTATTTTTAAATATTATACTAATTTTATATTATTTTTAAATAAAATTAGTGGTTTAGAAAATACATGTGAACACAGTCGTACGTGTGGTTGGTGTGGAGGAGTGTGAGGGGTGACGTGGAAATTAAATAAAAAAATTAATTAGGTACGGAAATAGTTGATATTTATTTTATATATAATTAAATGGTTGGCAATAGAGGAGAGGGGAGGGTCACGTGACATGGAGCAGAGGTGGGCCCAGGGAGTCCCCTCCCAACAACCCACTGGCGGATGGGTGGTTTTGTCGTGGGGAATTCATTCTCCCAAAAATATCAGGCAAGTGGCCGACACCCTCATCCAACCCTTCCACGTCACACACTTCACACTCCCATATTATAATATTTTTTTATTATTTAATCACGTTATTCTCACTAAATTAATAAAATATGTTAATAATGTATTTAAAAAATACCCTTATTACCGTTAGTTTTGATACAGTTAATACTTTGTTTAAAAAATCCTCTATAAATTTCACTAATATTCTCGAGCATCTTAAGTGATAAAAAAAATATCTATGAACTTTCACACCATTCAGAGATGCATTCATTTAGCCTTAAATTTAAAAATTATTTTTTTTCTATTAATTTATTTAGCCTTAAATTTAATAATCCTATTTAAAAAAAGAAAGTATTTAAAATATTTTATTTTAAAAATAAAAATATTATTAAATAATAAGTTAATAGGAACATTCGAGAAGTGGTGGGACCACAGGTAGCACCGGTAATGAAGAAAATGGATGGGAACGGGGTACGTGGAAAGGTCAGCCACAGCCAACCAAAGAGAGGCCGCGGTTCGTCTTACCTGTCGCCCACGTTTCCACGTCCCGTAATAACCACGCCTCCTTTGACCAATCTTGTGTGAGCCGTTAAAACGGCAAACCGCGTTCCCCATTCTCCGTTACGCCCGTCCGTTTCCTTCCATCAATTTGCCTCTATCCACAAATTTATTTATTTTTTATATGTATTAATGTTTTAATAATAATAATAATAATAAGTCAAATTATATTTTGAATTTATATTAAATAATCGTTTTTAATTATCTTCCTATGTTTTCCACTGGCAACACTTTAGTGGTATCGTATTTTAAAATTCATATTGACTTTTAATAAATCCTCATTTCGGCATTAAAAATAAAATAAAATAATTGAAAATATATATAAATAAAATAAAATAACGGCCGTTGGATAAGTCCATGTTGGGTGCGTGTGTACAGTAGGGGTGTACATTCAACCCGACAACTCGGACCAACCCAACCCGAACTATAAGGGTTAGGTTAGGTTGGATTAGTATTTCGGGTATCCAAAAAAAAAAAAAAATCATTTTTTTAAATGAAAAATAAAATTTTAAAATAATATTTAACCTTCCTAATTTATTCCACCAAGTTTCTATCATATCTTACAGTAATATCAAACTGTAAATAAATAAATAAATATATATATATATACTATTTATTTAAGTGAATTTGTTGAATCGATTTTTGTAAGAAAACCGAGTTCAAAGCCCAAATTTACCCTAATTTTTTAATGGTTTGAACTGATTCTAGTTGCTCTAGGTTCGTGGAGGAGAGATCTTCAACACTTCTGAAGATTGTTGAAGATTATTGAGACGAGTAGTGCCATTGAAGATTGTTGCATGAGTTGGAAGAGGGACCACGAGCTATCAAAGCCGAAAACAGAAGCGGCATGGGTTAATTTACTCTTAGTCGACCTGTCACAAGTGGCGTAGGTTCACGATAGTACCTTGAGAGTCGGTTGAACTTTAGAACGTAGGAGCCTCATGAAAACTTATGACCGTGTTGCACCTCGAGGGCATAGATACAGGTCTAAAACGATGATGATGAGAGTCTAACAAAAACGATAATTCATAATATATGAGAATTCAAGAGAATTTTCGAGAGCTACAGGTCTAGATAGGACCGAGAATTAAGAACTTGAGCTATCTTTCGCTAAACTACCCTAAATTGAACCATAGGATGAGCAAAGTGGGGATTCAAAATGGGCTTTTCTTGAATAATTGAATTGGGCTTTGACAAGAAAATGAGAGCCCAAATATGCTGTTTTAATTTGTAAAATAATTTAAGCTTAATTACAAAATTTAATTTTGTGAATTATTATATATATTTTTTAAAATGTTATACAATACACAAATAATTAAGGGTTTATTAGATAAATATACTACCTATTTAAAATTAAAATTTAAACAAAGTAAAGTCTAATTTTATTTTAAATAAATAATGGATAACTTTATTCTCAAATATTCTCAAATATTTAAAATTCTAGAGGGCAAAGTAAATACAATAAAATATTTTTTAAAAATTAAGAAAAAGAAAAAGGAAAAGAATAGCCAACCGTGCAAGTCACCCGAGCATTTATCTTTATTGACTTTTTAAAAAATTAAAACTCGAAAAGAATAGTAAAGGCCTATCTAACATGAAAGCATGTAGAAGAGATATGATTAGTTGTCACTTCTTCCTACACTGAGTTATATGTTATTTGTTTCTTTGCTTATAGATATAACGTTCATTTCTTCAATTCTTCAAACGGTTTTCAATGTATTTTCTCGTTCACGTTTTTTGAACCTGTTTCTCATAACGTGACTCAAGGCCTGCACATACACCAACGTTGTTCACGACATCTGGATTTCTCAAGGCTAACTTGTTCGCTTGGTTAGAACAAGTGTTGCACAATCGCTGTCTTGAGTTGAATAATTGCATTTCCTCACAATTGTGGGTCGAGTTTGAATATTCGTTTAAGCCAATTAGACCAAATTTCTTCGATGACAATAAGGTTTACCTCATGATGTTTATTTTTGCTTTTGAGTCCTTTCAACTGTCTATTCTGATTTCGATTGCTTCCTAAATGATATTGACAATTTTTGCATTTGTTTCTTTAATAAAAGTTGAGTCATCTTCACATTTATTATCGATCAAATTTGTTAATGTTTCCTTGGGACCAATACTCGGAATACATTCATATATTATTTGAGAGATAGATCGAATCAAGCTCGATGTAGGTAGATATAGCCAAAGTATAAATCTCGGTAGTAAAGAATGATGCTCTGATACCACGTTAGTAATAACCAGTCTCACAATGGTATGCTCTTCTGTCTTTGCTTTGGGCTTCCCAAAAGACATTATAGAGATAGTATTTCTTGATTATAAACCCATGATTATTCCCTAAATTAGTCCCATGTGTGACTTTCATCCAACACCTCCCCTCGAACACAGTACATCTCCCCTTAATCGAGATTCAACTTCTTTTCTTTTGGAGTCTTAGTCATTTTTTACTATGTATTCGAGCCTCACAATACTTTTGTTCGACATTTGAGAATTCTATTGACGTGTCTAAGTTTAGAGCATAACTCTGATACCATGTTAAGAATGATGGTCCGATACCATGTTAGATGAACACAACTATCTCCATTGGTATGAGACCTTTTGGGGAAGCCCAAAGCAAAGTCACGAGAGCTTATGCTCAAAGTGGACAATATCATACCATTGTGGAGAGTCGTGTTCATCTAACAGCTTGAACCTAAGCTTGGTCGACCCACCTTGAAACGTCTTGCCCTCTCGAGGTCCATGTGATCCCAATCTAGCCTTGATTCGATTCTCTTTCGTCCCAATCCTACTAGGAATCAATGAAACCAACCGTCTTCTCCTGCCAGCGTTTAAGTTCAATGAATCTTATTCAAATAAACACATTTTTTTAAAAAAACAAACCTTCTTGGAATTGACTGATTATTGATACAATAAATAAAATAAAAATAAAAATAAAAACTCGAGCAAGAAGGGTCTGGATCGGGTCAGGCTTACCCGGATCCGCAACCAGAAGGCTCCAATATCAGTTCATCAGTCCGCATGATCGGAGCGATCGAGTTCTTCCAGGGACAGCCAAACTGTAATCTCCGCCGTAAATCTCTACTTCCGACGAGAATCGGCAGCCGAATCGCCAGTTAACGACTTCAGATTGTGGCTCCGGCTTCTCCTCTCCTTACCGTCCGATTCAACGCAAGTAGGTTCTAAGTTCAGATCCAGATCCAAATTTCTGTCCAATTTCTGATCTGGAATTCTCTTTGTTCTAATTTCAACTCCATCGCCTTCTTTCTCGCTCGCCTTCGCCGTCTTCGCTCTTTTCCCCATCAACAAGCTTCTCGCACCATCGATCTTCTCTATGTATTTCGTCGCCGCGTGTAATCGCTTCAAAATGGCGAAGAACTCCTCCACCTCTTCATCCGACGTCATCTCCCTCTCATTTCCTCTCTCCGCCACCGTCTCCTTCTGGTTCCCGGCAGCGGCGGCGGCATCGTAATCGGCGTGTTCTCCCCGCTCCCGCTTTCTTTTCCCTCTATCCGTACGACTCGATGGAAACAACTCAAACGGCATCGTTTGTTAGACAATTTTCGCGATTAACAGCATTTTCTCAACAAAATTTATAATACGCAGCGGAATCAAAACTATTTCGAAAAAAAAAATAAATAAATAAAATATTTTCGGCGAAATTCGGAATTTTAACAAATTTACATATTAAATAAATAAATAATTATTTTTTTCTGACTAGAATAGCACCAGCCACTGAATTTCCTTTTTGAAATATTATTTTAAAAATAATTTATTATGACTTTACAACATATTATTATAATTGGTTAATTAAATTGTAATTTAATGGAAAATTTAAAATTATTTTATTTTATTTTATTAAGAGGAATAGAATTGATGGGTTGCGGTCAAAGATATATTAATTGAATATTGAGAATTAAAAAATAGTTAAATCTTTTTCGAGTAAAGGTGGGGAAACATTCTTTTTTAAATTAATTTATTTAAAATAAAATATGATTCTTGTTGAGAAGATGACGTGTCCTTGCGTTTTTTTAGTGACGTCAGCTGTGGAAATCACAAACGTAACGTATGGGAATTTTAGGCTCAACAAAGGAAAACGACAAAAAAGATTAGTCAAAAGGAGGAAAAAAAGTGTAAATTATAGAAAAATATTCAAAATTTAGTTTTCTTTTTCTTTTTCTCTTTATTTATATTATATTATATATATATAAATAATTTAATTGTGCTCGTAAAAATTAGAAAAGGCCATGTAGTCGACATTTTCAGTTAATTGTAGCATGACTTAAATTCTCGAGTTACAAATGAGCTTCAAATTTAAGTGAATTAACGGATAATTTATTTTTCCTCAGTTAAAATAGCTAAATTTTAGACGAATTCAAGTCACAAATGAATTCCAATAAGATAGACAATAACAGAGTCAACTTTGAACAATTTAATAAATTTCTAAAAATTTAGTCTGATAAAATTATTTTTTTAACAGTGAAATTATTAAAGGCCGATCAAATTGGACCGTAAAACCAATCCAACCCGATTAGTCGGTCAACTTTTTGCCACAATTGATTGGCTTCGGTTTTCAATTTTATTGGTACGACCAAACAAAGTCATTTCCACTTTTGAGCCTCTTCTTCTATTTCAAACCATAAAGTCTACCCACGTTGCCTCCACCTCCCGTCCTCGTTCCATCCTCCTTGTCAACTTTCACTTTTCATGGTTGACGTAACTTGTCTGCACCCTTCTACATTCTACGTTAACGTCACTTCCTGCCCAGCTATCTCTCACCATCTCGTTAGCTCTCCCATTTCATTTCTGTCACCGTTCATGTCCTCCTCTTTCTCTCCAAATATTTATAAACGCTTTCCTTAATCGATACATTGAATATATGAGTTAAAAGACGCATACATTCAATTGGAAAATAAAGATGTGAAATTGATGTTAAATGCTTCATAAAAAATTGGTCAAAATAATGATACTAAAGGCGAATCGGCGCTAGGCAATGTGGAGGGTAGGGTCAATATGGTCAACAATAATTTTTCTACACGTGGTCTTTGGGGGCATTTTTGGAATTTCCTTCGCATTTCCTCCCCCACTATCGTTTTCTTTTCTATTCCCAAATTGGTACTCTTCATGGGACCCAGCGGTAGCCATCTTTCTACTTAAAATTCAATTTTTTCCTTTTGTTTTAAAAATAATAATAATAATAAATAAACTTTTTTTTTTTTTTTTTTTTTTTTTTTTTTTTTTTTTTTTTTTNAATGAATTTTATATATGCAAGTATTTTAATATTAAATTTAAAAAATCAACTACCTCATAATTTATATTTAATTAATTAGTTATAATATCAATTAAATGTGAGAAATTTTAGTGGATGAATTCATAGCCATTCACTCTCTCTCGGCCCGTTCGCGAGTATTTTGGGCCAAGGAATAGACCACTCGGCCTCGATTTTAAGAGAAGGTTTTAGAAAGCGAGGGCAGAGAGAGATTTTTGAAAATAAAGTTTTAGAAAGCGAGGGCAGAGAGAGATTTTTGAAAGAGACGTTATATAAGCAAGCAAGAGAGAAATAACAATAGCTTACAGTATATAAATTTGGGTAGGGAGAAGTTGACAACTAGTCGTATCCTCCTATAGTACATTCTGAGACATTTCATGTCTGACAGGTCCAGACATTATATTTCTAAAATGTCATACTTCCTATAAATATAAAAGGAAAACACTAGAATATGAAAAGACATAAAGGGTTGGGCTTGTCATGGGCAACACGCCTTAGACGAGCATGACCGTGACATCTTACTTATAAGAAAGGGAAAGTAGCACGCATGAATATAACTAGCTCACTCAAACCAACTCGTATTGCATATACAACATTAATACAAATAACTTCCAGCTTCACTGCAAGCTATTACTAAACTTAACCCAGATAGATTCTACCTATCTTCACTCCAAGCTATTACCAAACTTAACTCAGATAGATTCTACTCATCTAAACTAATAAGTAGGGTATAGTAATCAGTTCAGTCAAAACTATTTATAACGGTTCTACTTATTCTTATAGTTCAACTTTCTAGAGTTGATTTGTCGGTTCTCATGAAAATACTTACTACCCGTACTTGCTTGTGGCTCAATGTTGTAAAGGCTTACTTTTGGTTTTTTACCACGAGCATCTAAGTCTAACTAAGTCTCTTATGTTCAACTTGGGCTCTAGTTTGAAAGCTTATTCAACGACCATCGACTGTTTGATGTACAGTCAACATAGAGCCCTAGGAGCTTGCACTCATACCCAAAACGCCATAAAACTATATGCTTGGTATAGGATCGGTGAATTTTAATATTTGAAAATAAGTCAAATTTTGAAATGTATTTTAAAGCCAAGGAACGAAGAAAATAAATTTATGATAAGATAATGTTAGGAGGAAAGAATTTGATTTTTTTTTTTTTTTTTTTTTTTTTTNTTTTTTTTGTTAAATGTGATATGATATTTTAAATTATGAAAAAAAAAAGAGATTGAAAAAGGGGTGAAAGCCACCAAATCCCCAAATTCAAATAAATTCTATGATCCGGGGAATTTGCGGCGGATCGACTAGAGAGTCTAACAATAATCCGATGGCCATAACATTAAATTCGTTCATACCATCACCAAACCATCCATTTTTAAGCAAATTCCACTCTCCATCAGTTGTTTCCGGTAAACTTTGACCGATTCTCAGAACAATTGCAGGCGCATTCGACTGTGAAAGAAAACTCAAGAACATCATGAAGATTCAGAAGGCCGTCAGATTATGAAGCCTTTTCCGATTCGATTTCTTTATTTTCTGTATATTTTAATGGAGAATGCCTCGATTCATGAGATTTTGGTGTTTCTTCCATAGAGATTTTGGTGTTTTTTTGATCTGGCTGTCTCTGTTCTGTTATCTCGACGATCGAACAATGTCGAGCGTGGATTGGCGGTGGTTGTTTACTCTCTTTCGATTTTGAAGAACAGGGAAGAAGTTGAAGACGGTGGTTGAGCAGTAGATTTTATGTCGGCTTTGTTCATATTGGCAGTCATTAGGGCTCTGCTGCAGCTCTGGTTTTCTTCTTCTGTTTCCTTCTCACTCTGCTGGTTCTGGCAGAGGTTGATTCTTGTGCAACAATCGTTTTCAATGCTTTTCAGATTCAAAAGGCAAGACTAATTTCCAGTTTCGTTCACTCGTTTCTTCGATTTCTAATGTTCTTGATGATTCTGGTTGATGTTCTTTTTGTTTTGCAGGACTTGTTCTGGAGTAAAATTATCGTGGACTTCTCGTATAAAGCAATTTCTTCTTCGTTTCTCCTCCTTACACTTCCGCTGTTTTGATTCTCAGAAATCTTCCATCGTTTCCGTTTGATTATTCATAAATTATTCTGTTCTTGTTCTTCGTGTTCTTCTTAATCTGTCGTACTACTCTCTGATGCCGCATCCTAATCAGAGAACTGTTAGCGACAGAAAGTTCAAACAGTCGACGAATTTCTCTGGAGATCCGAAAATGAGGAGAAAAGTTCGTATAATCTGTTATGATCCTGATGCAACGGACGCGTCTTCAAGCGAAGATGAAGGAGAAGTATACGGAAGATTAAGAAGAAGATTGAACAAAAAAAACCGAATCATACACGAAATCGACCTGCCTACGCCGATGAACGCTCCCGAATCTAAGAGTTCTAAGAACAGCAACAATGGAAACAACAACCCTAAGTCTCGAAGATTATCGTCTTCGAAATACAAAGGTGTGAGACAGAGACCTTGGGGGAAATGGGCGGCGGAGATTCGAGATCCGTTCAAAAGAAGCCGTGTTTGGCTAGGAACTTACGACACTGCTGAAGAAGCTTATCAAGCCTATGAATCGAAGCGGTTGCAGTTTGAAGCTACGGCAGCGGAAATGGCTACTGGCAACGGCACTGTGTCAGAGCAGACTGATTCTTCGGTGAGCACGACGGAGACCACCATGTCACACACATCTCCGCCGTCTGTTCTCGAATGGAACGATTCAACTTCTCAAAGCCGAGAGGGAGATTCAATCAAAGAAAAAACAGACACAAATATGAACTATCTTCAAGAAGCGGATCTGGGGAATGAATTTGGTTGGAGTCTGGCTGATGGAATCGGGATGTTCTTGGACGATTTTGCAAGTCTAGACAACACCCAATTTTTTGCGTTTGCCGATGCTGATGATGAACCTTGCTTCCTTCCAAATTTCGATTGTGATCATATATGGAATGCTGAGATTTCTAGTTGGCTTGATGAACCGATCAACATAACTTGTTCATAATTTTTTGCAGCTTAGGATTTTTCTCCATTTTTTTGAAGTTTTGATTCATTGAGAATGCAGTTTCTAGAGAGAAAATGAGATAGGGTTTAGGGTTTAGGGTTTAGGGTTTTTTTTTGTGAATCTATTTCGATTTATAAACGATTATTATTCTTGGATTCTTTACTTATGAATCGTCAAATCGAAACTACAAGCCAGATGGTTACAGTCGAAGTTATTGAAGGCTTTTTTCTTCGATTCAAAGAAATCCTCTGTCTCGGAAACTCTTGATCGAATCATCAAGCATTTGTTCGAGCGTCTTGAAAGCGGGGAATCCCAGGTTAGATATCTTTCTGGTGTCCATATTGTGAGGGTTGCTATCTCCTTTCTGATCGTTGTTGCATCTGTATGCATGCACACGAAGTGTTCGATGAAATGTCTAGGAGAAAAATTGAGAGATTTTTGTCGAGATTTTCAAGACTCACTTGGTTTCAAATGGGTAGGATGGATACTTGATTCTGAGCATTGCGATGATCTCTGACCAGTGAGCTACTGTGCTTGAACATATGATCCTGCCTGATGCTTTTGGATGTTCCATTGCTAGTATGTGCGCTGCTACCACGTCGTCTATGTGCACGAACCCCAACGTGCAGTTTGGATATTCGCCGCTTTCACCTGATGGAACAACCACTCCGTTTTAAGAGAACTGAAAGAAATTTAGTGTAACCGGACTTTTCCTTTTGAGATTCTCCCAAGGTTTTTAAAACTCCAAGCCCATGATAGTTATGGACATATATTGTTCTTTTTTAGTTTTCCCTTTAGAATTTTTTTTTCGAGGTTTTTAAAACTCTAAGTCCATTATGGACAAGTGGGATTTCAGAATCCACCCGGGCCCTAATGGGATCTCAGAATCCACCCACCCCTTAGGGGACCCCGGTGGGATCTGGGGATCTCAGAATCCACCCACCCCTTAGGGGACCCCAGTGGGATCTCAGAATCCACCCACCCCTTAGGGGACCCCAGTGGGATCTCAGAATCCACCCACCCCTTAGGGGACCCCAGTGGGATCTCAGAATCCACCCACCCCTTAGGGGACCCCAGTGGGATCTCAGAATCCACCCACCCCTTAGGGGACCCCAGTGGGATCTCAGAATCCACCCACCCCTTAGGGGACCCCAGTGGGATCTCAGAATCCACCCACCCCCTTAGGGGACCCCAGTGGGATCTCAGGATCCACCCACCCCTTAGGGTACCCAGTGGGATCTCAGGATCCACCCACCCCCTTAGGGGACCCCAGTGGGATCTCAGGATCCACCCACCCCTTAGGGGTACCCAGTGGGATCTCAGGATCCACCCACCCCCTTAGGGGACCCCAGTGGGATCTCAGAATCCACCCACCCCTTAGGGGACCCCAGTGGGATCTCAGAATCCACCCACCCCTTAGGGGACCCCAGTGGGATCTCAGAATCCACCCACCCCTTAAGGGGACCCCAGTGGGATCTCAGAATCCATCCATCCCTTCGGAGCCCGGAGTCCACCCACCCCCTTAGGGGACCTAGTGCAATCTCAGAATCCACCCACCCCCTTCGGAGCCCGGAGTCCTCACTGGCATAGCCTGATTTTGATACCATTAGTAACATGTCAAACCTACTGCTAGTAGATGTTGTCCTCCTCGAGCTTTTCCTCGAGGTTTTTAAAACGTGTTTGTTAGGGAGAGGTTTCCGCACCTTTATAGAGAATGCTTCGTTCTCCTCCCCAATCGATGTGAGATCTCACGAAGAAAATGAGGAAGATTCTTGCAAACCTTTGATGATGGCGAGTAGGAGATGCTGGGTACTGGTTGGTTTTGGTGTAAGCAAAGGACCAATAACAAAAGATGGGTTCACCACAACTAGATCCATTCCATGTTCTTCTGCCAAACGCCAAGCCTCTTTCTCTGCCAAAGTCTTAGCAAATGCATACCAAAGCTGCCAAAAAAACACCCAAATGAAGAAATCAAAACAAGTCTCGTCAATCCGATCTGAGCCACCGAAAGAGGAGTTCCTTCTTACATTATGGCTCTTGCAATACTCGGGATCGGACCAATGCGATTCATTGAGAGGACAGAGTTGCTGGATGTCATAACGATATCTAATTGCAGAGCAGGACGAGGTGAGCACTACTCGTTTCACGCTGTTCGCTTTTAGACATGAATTTAGTACGTTCTTCGTACCATTTATACATGGATCAATCAGAGTTGCCTGCATAATATTGCGAGAACGTTAATTATACGCACATACGCAACGAGTTTGGGCATATCCCATTAGGATCTTGCCTTGATGTTGTTATTGTAGGGAACAATGACAGGTGAAGCAGTGTGGAAGACCCCATCAACTCCTTGAATGGCCTCATCAAAGCTACCTTCTTCAAGCAAGTCAGCTTTGACTATCTTCAGCCTCTCCTTAGCTCCATCGAACTCCCACAGAAACCCGACACTTCGTTCGTCTCCTGTTCATGAAAATGACAAGTAAAACATCTATATCAATGGTAACTCCTGTGAATCAAGCTGTCGATATGCAGGTATTATAGATTTTGACGACAGGGGAGATATGGTTGTGGTTCGTAACCTGGGTTTCTAACGGTGGTGCGAACGTGGTGACCGTTCTCGAGCAATGCCTTGACCAAGTTGGAGGCTATGAAGCCAGTGCCGCCGGTCACACAGTACTCTGGCATCTCCGGCTTGTGAATGGCTGTGTGGAAGGGAAGAGTTTATAGAGTGGCCAGGCATGAGGATTGCTCATGCATGGTGCGCTTTCAGCTATTATATTGCTGAGCTCCAATTACAAGAGTGGAAGATGAGTCATCCACTTTGGAAGGTTGGACTTTTCTAATATAAACATAAATCGTGCTCGGGTTTCAAAGACTGACTCGAACAACTTTTATTAACCATTCGAACTAACCCAATTGTCTTTGTATGATCAAATTAAACTGTGTTCATCGTCTGATAAAGTTGTTTTCGTTGACAAAATTGACATCCCGAACAACTAAGTTAGGTTCAAAATGTCTCCTTCGGTTCTAATCCATAAATTAAATTAGGAACATTTTATTAGAGAATTTTAATATTAATTTATTTAATGTTACCAAATTTAATATTTTATTTTATGCCTAATCAATTAACTAATTATATAAAAAAAGTCAAATATTTTTTGTTTCTAGTAATATTTAAATGTCAACTTAGTTTCCAACAAGTCGTTGTAGTATAGTGGTAAGTATTCCCGCCTGTCACGCGGGTGACCCGGGTTCGATCCCCGGCAACGGCGAATTATGTTTTTTTTATAGTTTATTTGGGCCTTTTTCATCTATGGGCCCACTTACGACGGAGGGAAAAAATTGAACCCGCCATAAAATTATGTCCTGCTATTTCCTTCCCGCGCTTTCTCTCACTCTCTCTCTTCTGAAATTCATCATCTTCCGCTCCTGGTTCTTCATCGAATTCTATTATTCATTTTTGATCTCCTGAGTGTTTCAATCTTGCTATTCCTTTCGATGTCAAGAGCTCAACTCAAAGATCAGTCAGACGCTAGTCTTGAGATAATTTCCATCGGATCCTTGTACAGTGGACCGTGGGCCAAGAAGTACTGGAGCAGCTCTAGGGTTCGGTTTCGATTTCTTTTTCTCCTTGCATCTTTTGATAGATTTGTCTGCTGTAATTGATTTCATGTATCTCGGTGGTAATGTTACTCTTTCCGGTGATGTCTGTTTAATCATTTCTCAAGTGGAAAGCATGTGATGCTTGTAACATGATTTGTTCCCTCTGGAATTCCTTTCTGTATTTTTCGACACGGTCGGTTTGGAATGATTTCGTTTCTGATCGTTGAACAGATGTAACTGCAACAGCGGAATAGCATTTCGTGCAATGCTAATTTTCAAGCTTCTCTAACTAGGTTTTTCGATGTAGAATCCATAATAATTAGTACAATTAAAATCGAATAGTCTACTTCATGAAGCTCAAGTGACAAATTAATTTTGTGTAGTACGAATTTGGAGTTAATTGGCTTCTGTATAAATGTCCAATTCATTGCATGTAGTGCCACTGCAATTCTCAGGAGGTTCGAACATCAAGCGTTCCAATATCAGACTGGAAAACTATGACCAGTTGACGAATTTGTCGATTCAAACTGCTTGCTAACTACTTCCATATTGTTACATTGCGGGCTATTGTTTTGTAATTGTTACATATCTGAAATGGTATCTTAGATGAAGAACAATAGATGTCATAGAGACCTGGTAATATAGTTTTTTGAGTTGAATGTTGTAGTTTAAATGCATTTTTATTTGTTATTTACTCATGGAAACTTATCGTGAACTGATCGGTTGTGTAGGTGTGTTTATTTCAACTCAGCGACGTAAATAGGAGATAAATTTGATAACGATGATTCTCCCATTATTTCTTTTTATAAGAGTTTGGCCCATTAGAGCTTCAAGAAGTTAAAAGATGTATTTACATGACAAAGATAAGAAATCTCAACTGACTTACTCTTATCTTTGAATTGTTGTGTAGGGTAAGGATCGATTTCCCTATCCAGTTGGGTATCAGGCTGTTCGGGATTACAATGGGATCAAATATAAAATAGAAGTTCATGAGGGTCCAAAAGGACCTTTATTTATGGTGTGCATAGCCTTCCTATTGAATATTAAATATTAAATATCTGTATTTCTCTTGTCATCGACAAAGATTAATTGAAAGGGTCTATCGTCTCTTGCAGATTTTGTCCATGGATGGACGTTCATTTTCTGGGCAGACACCTGATATTGCATGGGAGATGTTTCAGAGGAAAAGCTGCCTCCATACTAAAATTTGGCATGGGAAAAGGTCTTCATGCAAGGTTGATGGCGTGGAGGTAAACTTTTCATTTTTCTACTGAACTCTTTAGCCAGTGAATAAATGAGTCCTATCATTCTGTAACCCTTTTTAATTTCTAGCACTTCCTATGATTAATAACTTAATCTACATCCCCTTTCTATGACATCCTTCAATCATGACAACATTTTTCAAGTGACCAGTCTAGTTGGCGGGTAAAATTTCCGAGTTTATCTTCTCAGTTCCAATAATATCACCATCGGGCAACTTTCATTTCAGTAGTGAAATGGCATTCTTGTGATTTGCACAGGAGGAATTGAATTCATGCAATCTTAAGCGCCGTACTTAACTTTCTACCTTGTGTTGAGAACTATGCAGCTATTTGAAATAAAACTAACCATTAGTGCAATGAAACACAGAAGCTTAAGAGTTTTCTGCTTATTTTTTTTTTATATGTTAATCTTCTTGGAAAACATAACTAATGCAAATCTCAAGCATAAGCAGTTTGAGGAGCCTACCTTTTCTTTTCTTAATTATTTAATTTTTTGTTGTTCAGGAGTGAGGTCATTTAACTATTTTACTTTGACGAAACGTCTATGAGATAATTGATTTATCTTTTTTAGATTGACTAGTTCAACATTAAATCTTTTTCACATTTGACAAGTCTTGGTGGGTAAAATTGCGGAGTTTATCTTCTCAGTAATAATATCACCATCGAGCAACTTTAGTTAGCTCCTCAGTGTGCAGGCACATGCAAGCACCTAATTAAATGTAGAGCATTTAATTTAACCAGATTATCAGAACATTGGGTAACATACTTTTATTTCTTTTCGTCCTATGTAGTTTTTTGGGTTAAAAAATCCATTTATTCAGAGGTTACTTAGGGAGCTAGTGGCAAATGTCAGTGGAACAGCAGAGCTAGACCCTTCAAACTTATGCAGCAAGGCTTCTGGATCTGCACAGACTGCAGTTGAGCAACATTGTGTTGATGAGTGTAAAACTGCTAAATTAGTTTCTAGCCATGAAAGATCGAAGAGTGCAAGAAAGAGAAGCAGAATTCAAGGAATTGAAACGGCAAAGTCACCCACTGGTTCTAATCTAAAAAAACCACGAAATCATGGTTCCAGAATTAGATCCATGACTGCAGAATTAAATTCAGTGTCTGCTAATGATGGGAATCAAGGTTTTTGTGGTAAGTATGAAAAAAAAAAAACAAATTAGAAATAGTTCCTTTACTGTTGTGAACAAAAAAAGCTCAGCAACCTTTTTTGGCAGCAGTACCTGCAACGTATGTTTTACTTCTTTGTTCATGCCTCAGAGAAAGCTATATGTGTACAAGAGGAGCATGCTGTCTTAGAAACCACTCAAGTAGCTCATAATGTGTCCATTGATGAAAAACATGTGAGATTATATTCTTTTTGTTCACCATTTGCTTGTAGTTGTAGAAATATGAACTTCCTTATTTACTTTTGTTATAAAGCACACAGTTTATATTTAGTCTCCTGTTGATTTATTTTAAACAGATATCTACGATGGAAATAGAGATCATTTTGAAAAATGCATTTTATTCTCTTTTTGTCAGATTTGCAAATTGCGAATTTTCGAAGTGCTCTTAACTTCTTACAGCATGATAGGTTGTCAACGGACAAATTGGAATGTATTAGTCGAGAAATGGAAATAGATGATAACAGTGGGGTTGCTTCTTTCCAAAAGGATTATTGTCCAGACACTGAAGATAATAATCATGATGCTTCAGATACCTCAGATCAAAAGCAAGGTTTTGTATGATCTCACTTTTTTGACAAAACATTGGCTTGCTTATATATTTTATTTTTTATTTCAATTTTATTTTTTATTTAATGCAGTTATTTTTGAGTCTGCTCCAATTAGCTTTGAAAAGAAAAATCTCAACGCGCTTGATATCATCATACCTGAAGAGTCGGTGATAGACGCCCATCCAGAAGAAATCTGCTCATTGAACAGGAACTCAGGCTCCAAAAGAAATGATTTTGATTCAGTAGGTCAAGACATGGTGAAGTCAATGATGACATATTTGCTTCCACAAGCAGTTCCTCTGCTCGAGGAGAATTCTGGCAGGAAAAAGACGGCCACATCTAATTTGGAAACTTTTCCTTGTGGTAATGTATATCTGTGTGTGTGTAGCCTGTGCTACGGTGATTAGCATTTGACAAATAAAATTGCAGATTCGATATGTGTGCATATGTAAACTTTTTAGATTTATTAAAATACATTTTCGTTCTTCTGTAGATGAAAATACAAAAGATGTTTGGCCTACGGAGAAAGAAGGTAGAGAAAAGCAGGAATACATGAACATCCAACATGGGAATTACAAATTTGTTGTCCCTTGTCTTGAGCTTCCCAAAACTGGCCTTGACAATCTAGAGGGTGAACAACATTATGACCATGCAAACATTAATGGCAGCTTCTCTTCTTTTGCTGACAATGATCAAGCCAAGGAAGACATGAAACCTGTTGATTCTTGTGGATTCCAATTCTCTGGTCGCATGAATGAGTTGTTAGTAAATCATCATGAAGCTTCTGGAAGCAAGAAGTCCCGTGACAGCGAAAATGGTGAAAATTTGCTTGGAACTTGTCAGGAGGGTAATTTGTATGTTTCAGAATGTCCTCCCAGCTGCAGTTCTTCTGGTAGAGTTCTCAATGAATGTCCGTTAAATCTCCAAATAAATTCCTGTAAAGTGGACCAGAAAACTCCTGAAGATTACAAGGAAAGCAATGGTGATGAGCAACCTTGTCCGAGTGAATCCTTTTCTCAATTCTCGCATGGTGAGAATTACATCCTTCTTTATTCTAGCAATTTAGTTAAGCACCAATCATTCACTAATGGTAACACCGTTACTACTTCAAACTTCGTTTGTAAAGAACATTTCTGTGACATACTTCCACGATAATTAAATTTAGAATTGAAGTGCAGAACTCCTTTATGACCAATTTATCAACTATGATAATCTATAAATTGATGTTATGCCATCTCCTCTTTTTCAGCTCAGAGTGCAAATGATTCAAGTGTACGAAGTACCTCCGCATTTTCAGAGACATTAAATAAGGAAGTCCTTTTAGGAAAAGAGGCTGTGGGAATTGACACTTCGCCATTTTCTCAAGTTCCAAGCATTGTGTACAGTAGGAGAAAAGCTCAAAAGGTGTCTCATTTGGCTAAGGAAGAGAATCATCCTTCCGAAGCTTCCAACACTAGTGACCTTGGAAAACATTATGGAACAGAAGCATCTTCCTCTAAATCTCCACATTCTTCTGGTATCAATGTTTGCACTCTACCTGGAAACCAACTAAGAGAAGATTTACTTTCTGAACCTACATGTAGAGAACCGCCCCCCATCAATTGCAGTTATGAAACTACTATGAAAGCTGAAACAGGATTAGAAAAAATATGCCATGGCAGTCCTACATTAGACCTAAATGAAGCATCACCACAGAGAGACAACAAGAGTCATAATTCAGGACTTCTAGACAAACATGTTTTGAAGGAAGATTTGGAAGGTTGTGTTGATGGGGGAATGATTGAGCATAATAATGTTTTGAGTCCAAATAAATATGAGTTATTTCATGATGTGGGAGAAACCTTCAGAGATGAAAGTAAGGATTCTTATCCTCATGGCAATGTGGAGCTCTATCGTGAGGCAGAAGGAATGTCAAAAATAGTGGGATCTTATTTGCACCCTATGCCTGTATTATCAATATTTCTCAGCAACGTTGAGAATGTAATCCACATTTGTGTTTTGTGTGGTCTTTCGGTGGAAAAGAACAGAACACTTATTACTTACACCGTGGAACTGAAAGAACCAAGGTTGGGATACCCATCCATGGTTGGCCACACAACAGTAATGGTTCCGACTCTAAAAGATTATTTGGGCAAAGAAGTGAGTTTTTATCTTTATAGCTTTATTTGATTACTGTGTTAGCTTTCCTTGACACGATGGATTAAATTTACTAGTCTATGTTACCAAGGTTGCAGTAGAGCGAACTGGTTTCCAGCAAACTCCAGATGGGAACTTTCTTGTTTTGGTTGGTGGCATTGAAGCACCTCTTTGCAGGTTGTGAGCATTTTTGTGAATTTCAAATACATTTTACTTTAAGCAACAATAATATTATGGAAACTAATTTTACAAAGATATTTTCAGAACAGGGAGTATAAATTGTCCATGCTCTACATGTACATCTCGCAAGTTTGAAGAGAATGTGGTGAAAATTGTGCAAGTTAAATATGGTTACGTGTCAATCATTGCAAACTTGAGAAGTGTTGACAGTGTACATTGCATATTGGTTTGTGGACCTGATCAGCTTGTTGCTGTTGGAAGTGGGGGACGTCTGCATCTTTGGGTCATGGATTCAACTTGGAGGTGTGTTCCATTGCAACTGACCATTCTTTAATTTGTGGTTTCACTTATAAAATTTATGTTTGATAATAAATGAACAGGCGGCTAATTCTTTGCTTCATTTAACTTTGATAATAATATTAATACGCATCATAATTAGTTTACTCAAATTATTGATTTGCAATACATTAGTTTCAAGCTCTGCGATCAAGATGCACCCCCTATTTTGTGATAAGTTATTATTATTTCTGCAGTAAGTTTGAGAATGTAGAATGTTGGTGATGTGCTGGTTCAATGGATTATTTAAATATATGTTATGTGGCTTGAATTTCAGCTGCAATCTGAACGATAGCATGTTTGAATACTGCATTGTAAGCTTTCATGGTTTTTGGGCTCCACTGTTCCTCCGTGATTTCTAGTTAGTTATTATTTAAGGGATTACCTTGGATAAAAATATGATGAGGCTGTCATTTTTATTTGGTTGGCAGTCTAAACAACATTTTATGATGTACCATACAAAATAAATGGTCATTGCTTTATTATTCTTCAAGTGGTAGCTCCGCTTTTCTTGAACCTAATTATCCCTGACGTATTATGCTCATTTGTTCCATTTGCTTGGGTTAATGGTTTCATTTATTTCACTTGTAGACTCAAACTGATTTGAGCCTTACCTCTGCTTTTACAGCAAACAGATAGAAAGTCATACCATACCGTCTGAGGACCACATATCTCCTAACTTGGTTGAACTTCAGAAGGTCCCACAGTTTTCCAATTTGGTTGTAGGCCACAATGGATATGGTGAATTCAGTTTATGGTATGTCTTTCCTTAGCCCATGGGAATTTTATTTTGTCTTCAGATAAAATTGACAAATCAAACTTAAAGTTAAGCCTACGAAACTTAGGTAAGGTCATGAACCATTTTATCTGCATTGTGACTCACCATATCTGCAGTGAAAGTTTGTTGATATCATATTATTATTATTATTATTTAAAAAATATCCTCTACATCAAGTACAGCCATTTCTGTGTTGGTAATTGAACAGGCCTAAGATATGGAAACTGAATGGGTTGACTGCTTTCATGCTATCTTTAAATGATCACTTGGTTAAATCTAATGGGTATTACGATTATCTTGGTATGGTTACTGGCATCTAAAAGTTACTGTTATTGGTTTTAGGGATATCCAAAAACGTGCAATGATGTCTAGGTTCTTTACTCCGAGTGCCTCAGTTAATCAGTTCCTTCCAATTAGTTTGTTTCGTTGGAAAGAAACGGAAAGCTTTACCAGCAACTTTAATTCAAGGGACTATGTTAAA
This sequence comes from Cucurbita pepo subsp. pepo, assembly GCF_002806865.2. Lineage (NCBI taxonomy): Eukaryota > Viridiplantae > Streptophyta > Magnoliopsida > Cucurbitales > Cucurbitaceae > Cucurbita > Cucurbita pepo. Next base: position 1,770,903 of record NC_036646.1, read on the forward strand.
GAGCTATCGTGTGCAACAAATACAAGTTCAATGATCCCTGATGAACATTCGTCACTTCAGCTGAAGGATACTGCCATATGGCTTTTTGCCTCAACCACATCAGATTCTAATGATCCACATAACTATTTACCAACGGGTTGTCAGAAAAATCATGCAGAATTGTGGAAACTAATGCTACTTGCTAACAGCACGGTTACATTCGGTGCGGAGCTGGATTTAAGGTAGTGTGCTATTTCAATCTTAAGCTTGGTACAGTTCTTGAATTTCTGAATCTTGGATGTCAATAATATTCTGACATTCATACAAATATGACGTACGACCTTCATTGAACAAGATTTGTTTTATAGGTTGTACAAATGTGTCATTGAGTTCCAAAAAATATGATATACCTGGCTTATCAACTGAGAGTCGGAGGATAAAACAATGATTCAATGACTGCAAAGTTTTATATACGAACAACACTAGTTTAGGTTTGTAATGCCAGAAGATAATTAATTTGTTTTGCAGTTTCATGCTCATCAACTTCCAGTAAGTTTACAAGTAGATATTTGGCAATTCATTATTTAGTCTGTTAAGGAGTGCATATTTCAGCCTAACTGAAAAGTCATCACATTCATTTATTTTGTTACCAACACGGTTAGATGTTTTAGTGTTTATGATTCTTTTCACTTCTTAGGGCTTCTGCAATTGGGGCATCAGCTGGTCGCGGTATCATTGGGACTCAGGACGGCCTAGTTTATGTGTGGGAATTGTCTACAGGAAATAAACTGGGCACTCTTCTTCGCTTCGAAGGTATGCATCGTAGCATCAGTGACTTAAGCTTTCCCTTTATGTGCACTATTTCAAGTTCATTTCATTATACTCAAAATATTTTCATAATTGTTAAAATATCATCACTAGCTCGATAGAGTTTAAGCCCAATAATTATATAAGTCCATTGTATATTTATTTTAGAAAAATTATTTAGATATTTTAGGAATAGATTGACTAGTCTCCACTATAAATACCCCTCTACCCTACCTAGGTTTTCATCCTAAGAAATCCAAACCGTCTCAATTAGAGCAAAGTATAGTAGTATTCTACGTAGTGTCTTGTAATCTCTTTTCGATTAGTGTTAATAAAGAGTGCAAGTGTTTCCCACCAAAAGTTGTATTCAACGGTTCTCACGACTCATCAAGAGAAGAAACAAACAAGAGGAGTCAATACTCCCATCATACAGTTATAAAGTGTAGAGTTGTTAACTAATATGAGACGAGTTTCAAGAGTTAGAAAGTGAAAAGACAGAATTTGAATGAGGCTATGAATTCTTTTCATTTGAACATCATATAATGCCCCAAGTACTAATTTCTTCAGTTTCTTATGCATATATATATATATATATATATATATATATATATGTTCTCTGCTATAGGTGCAAGTGTTTTTTGTATTGCAACTGATAATAGAGAGGGAGGCGTGGTAGCTGTAGCCGCTGGTAGTAGGCTTCTGGTATGTCTACTTTCATCCCAATAACCAAAACTGCACTATCAACGAAATGAAGAAAATTACTTGTAAATTGAACACTTATCAGCAAAATGTTCATAGTTTTGAGTTCATGCCTGCCATGATATTGATATGACAATGTAGGATTTGTTGTAACGTGGCTGCATTTTGACCGATGATGATGAATCAAAATAATCATTCATCATGAAATAAAGAAATCATAGTAACTTTCATGTTGACAACCCATTTGAAATTGCTTCATCCACGATGAGGGATAAAAAGAAAAAGACTTTCAATGATAGTTGAATTTCAGTTTTTTTTTTTTTTTTTTTTTTTTTTTTTTTTTTTTTTTTTTTTTTTTTTTTTTTTTTTTTTTTTTTTTTTTTTTTTTTTTTTTTTTTTTT